>NW_022473861.1:784696-1081755 GCF_009769535.1 Thamnophis elegans | reverse complement strand
AAGAGAATTATATTAGTAATTACTAAGTTACTATTTATTTCAATAGGAGTATTTTAAATATTCCTACTGAATTTTAAATAAGCCTAAATTCATAGTACAGGGTAAGACAGCAGTGGCGGGATTCAACTGGTATAACAACCAGTTCACTGAGTGCGTGCTTTGCAGGTTCGAACTGGCCGAATCCTACCCCTGTAAGGCAGGTCAATTGATGTAGATATTTTAAGAGAGTCATTGATTTATTAAGAGAGTCATTTGATTTGGAGACATGGACAACAAAACTGGCCATTATATGTTTATTTAGTTTTTTTGATAGATTTCTGGACAAATAGCAATGAATATTCAGTAATATAATTGAACTATTCTGGTCTACATTCCATGCTTTTATTTACTTGGCAGAGCCTGATAACATTACACAAAAATTAAGAACAGAATTGACTGCTCCATTTTGTTTGGATTTACATAAACAGATTTTACCTGATAAAATATGTCTCTCTTTATCCCAGGGGCAAAATCTGTTTTCCAGGTATAACTGCAGTTTTGATTATTTTTACTAACCGTCTTTATAATAAGCAAACCTGTCAGTAATTATTCTAAAATGCAGAGTTGAAAAGTGTATTACATGAATGAATGTCCAAAAAGTCTAATTAACGTGTGAGGATGTTAGCATTAGCATCATAGAACAAAGTGTCAGGATTGGTCTTGTGCTGTACCAAGCTTCTGCAGTCTATTAAATCAGTGCCCTTCATGCCTCTATTGTTTTTCATTGTTGTTGTCTAGTTTGCCCTTGTATCTTAACAGATCCTGGTTGTATAGCATCCCTTGGGTTCCTTACAGGAGGCTTTTATACCTTCTGTTCAATCTTTTTAATTATAATGATAGGCATCAAGCCATTTTCATAAATGTCATTATAATAAATAGACTATGAGTCACATGCTTTAAAATCCAATAAGCTGATTATTACTGTGTTATTTTAACCTTCTATTAATTAAAGAAAGCACCAAATGTGGGAAGAGATAAGACAGTGCCGCATTGTTGCTATTGTTTTCTAATAGTGACAGAAGCCATGTTATGAGAAAAAAAGAAAGAAGCTCCATGCCATTTAGTCAAAGCTTAATTACAGTCAGAATCACTAGATGAGCTTTTCAAAGTATCCTTTGCCAACTATTGAAACATTAATTAAGAAATATACATGAGGTTGCTTTCACATCCAGGAAGAAAAGGTCTCTCTGCTTTCCCTGTTGTTATGAAATTTATTTGGATATGAATATGGAGTAGGAACAGTCACTTCATTTAGATATAACTACACATTTAAAGTAGAATATATCAAATAAATAGCAAAAAAAGAGAAAGAAACTTACTTTGATATGATCAGTTTTGGCAAGGAACCAATTCATTTCCTTTTTCCCCCAAATAAGAAATAAATTAATTATGTTGCTATACCAATCTGGGGGATTCACAAAAAGAAGAAAGTATCATTTTCTCCCTCATTCTTTTTTTTTACTTGTTTTAAGGCAACAGTGACAATTGGTACCCTTAATAATCTGTAATAATTGGCACTTAAAGTTCTGCTCTAAGTCCTAAATATTATGTGGTTCCGTAGTTTGTTAGGATAAAATAGGAATTATCTCTTCTCTCCCTTCTTTCATTAAGAGTTTCAAAATGAACTCTACAAAATCAGACTGAAATGTAGTATCCAGTTTCCAGTGTTTAATCAGACCTGCCAGAAGCTCATGTGAAATACTTGAGAACAATAGTTTCCCAATCATATAATCCTGCAGCTGTTATTAAGAGGCACAGCACATCTGAGATAATGAGTACTGACTATTGATATATTTATCCTATGTTAAATGGTCTAATTCTTCCATATTCCAATCTCCATCTTGCTTGCATGTTCCATTAATTTCAGTTTGGACTTGAGTATAAAACTCATCAATTGCCTCTTCTTCTCCATCAAGGATTGGAGCATAATTTAGATAAACATCATATTAAAATGTTGTCCATGAAGTCTAACTTATATTATTTGTTCATTGACTTCATTGTACTGTCTTTGCTATATTCTTCTTGACTATGAAAGCAAGATAATTGTTTCTTTGCTTTTCATGTTCTGAGTTGTAAACAGTGTGGTTTCTGATTAAAAGTGTCCAAATCCAGTCCATTTTAATTTACTGATGCTTAAGATGCCATTACTGAATTGTTTCATTTTATCTTTCACTGTACTGAACTTTCTCATGTTCATGTTTCCAACATCATTTTAAAAAAGACACACATAAGTCACAAAATTATGTAAAATATCAGTTGTATAAGTCACAGACTTCCAACAATAAACAAATGACTAAAAGGTTTCTATACTGACAAAGAGTTCTAAAGAGTGGAGAGGTAAAATGGAGTATTTACATCACAGTGCTAATGACTCGACTTATGTATTTGCATCAAAAAACATGGCACATATGCTATAGTGCATTCTTTATGTTATTATATATGTGTTGTATATGCATACACCCACAACCACACATATATACAGTATTAGCAGTAGAGACCTTCAAGTTTCTAAGTTCTATCATTCTCAAGACTTAAAATGAACACCTAACATCAAAAACGTCATAAAAAAAACACAGTAAAGAATGTTCTTTCTGCACCAACTCAGAAAGCTCAAACTGCCCAAGGAGCTGCTGATTCAGTTCTACAGAAGAATTATTAGCTCTGCAACCAAATAAGATAGACACAGACTTCAACGTATAATTAGAACTGCAGAAAAAACAATTGCTACCAACCTGCCTTCCATCAAGGACCTTTATACTGCACGAGTCAAAAGAGGGCTGTGAAAATATCTACAGACCCTTCACATCCTGGACATAAATTGTTTCAACTTCAATCCTCAAAATGATGCTACAGGAACAACTAGATACATGGACATTTTTTCCCCAAATGCCATCACTCTGCTAAACAACTAATTCTCACAACACTATCAAATTATTTACTAAGACTATTACTATTATCCTTCTCATCTTCATATTACCTATCTCCTCCCACTTATAACTATAATCTTGTTGCTTGTATCTCTATGATTTATATCATTTTATTTGTTTCCTAGTATGATTTTATTGTTTATTAGTAACCTATGCCTATCACTAAATGTTGTATCTTATGATTCTTGATGAATTTTTTTCTTTTATATACACTGAGAGCATATGCACCAAAGACAAATTCCTTGTGTGTCAAATCACACTTGTCCAATAAAGAATTCTGTTCTATTCTATTCTATTCTATTCTATTCTATTCTATTCTATTCTTATCCATATCCATATCCATATCCATATCCATATCCATATCCATATCCATATCCATATCCATATCCATATCCATATCCATATCCATATCCATATCCATATCCTATATATGCACAATATGCATACATACATACACATTCTCTCTGTCTTTCTCTCTCTTTCTATATACACACATACACTGTATAAATATACTGTGTTTATGTATGTATATGTATGTCTTTACTGTGTATATGTATGTGTGTGCCTGTATACACACACACAAACGCACATACACACAGAGTATACATTTGCCACTTGTGTATTGAATTGGCATTAAGTAAAAATTGCATATTAACATTCCTGTTAGCAAAGACCTATAGTATCTCCTCCACCTGGCACACTCCAGATTATGTACTATGACTTACATGATTTCAAAGCTACTTATGGGAATTAGTTGTACTTTGATATACCTAAAAGGCAGGGAAATTCTTGTGTTCCTATGAACATGGTTGTAGATAGAAAATAGCTGATTCAAGTGAGTTTGATAGTTTAGTGGAAACTTGCCTCTGGAAATCCCCCAGTTGAAATATAACATTTAAATCATTATAGTATATTAGGTATCTGTGGTCTTCTGGATTTTGACATTTTCTTGATTTTTTTTCTACTAAATTGAAAAATAGAGGCATGAAATGCAGCTGTATAGATTTGGCCAAAGCATGGCTGTGGAATGATACCTCTCATTATTAGGAATAAGAGAAGAATCCCACAATCATTACGCTTGTGATAAAGAAATCATCTCTAGGGTTACCATCTTATGAATATCTGGGAAATGTCACTCTAGTATCCTCACTAAATCATAATTTTTGGGCAGATACAAAAGAAAATAAAAGAAATGTATTTTAAGACAGGCAAAATAAAACATACAAGACTGTTGAATAGAGTTAGCAAGGGTCTGAGTGAAATCAACATAATTTTAGATTGAGTTTAAAGAAGATGGAGGTCTTATGGATGTAAAAAGATTTTAAAACATATTATGCACAGAGAGAGGACCCATAATAGAATGATACGAATATTTTGTTGTTGTTCAGAAATGAAGTTCTGCTAGTGTTGTTCTTAACAAAATGTATGAAGCAATCAGAGCTCTCCCCTATCACCCTTCTTTCTGAGTATAATTTCATAGCAAAAATGTTTTCAGAGAAATTCAAGGCTTTTCACAAAGACTAATTCTCTTTTGAAGAATTTCCATTACAATAACTATGTACAGTTTCTATTTTTATATTTGATTCCAGGGAAGAGTCATGATGTTTAAGGGTTAAAGTTAGTGAGTTGGTAATCAGCAAATCTTAGGCAATCACTCAACCCCCACAAAAATATTTTTTTAAATCCCATTATGCAGCAAGTATCACTGATTTTCAAGGCCAGGAAAGCCCATTGATTCAAAATGATGAAAAGAAAAGGAAAAGGTCGGACTTCCGGGGAGGGGCCTGCCGCCGGCGGCAGCTTATCTGAGCTGCCTCCAGAGTTCTGGTTCGTTATCTATTTAATACCTTAGATATCTCTTTTTTCAGGCTAGAAAAAAGCAGAGAGCAGTCGATTCAGTCGGTGAGAATCTTCTTTGAAGTTTGCAGGGTTTTTTTTGGCTGTGAACGGAGGAAGAGATTCTGCCAAGGCTGAGTCATTTAACTCCGGTCAGATCTTCTCAGCTGTTTTTTACAGTACAAGGCAAGTGACCTCCCCCCCCTCAGAACAATCTTTTGAAATTAGGCTATAGAAAATTAACACGAGCAGAGACCAACCTGAGAACTTTTTTTTGTTTGCTCTATCAAAAATACCAGCTTCAATGTTATAAAAAACTCTTTTGTTTAATTGTTTTCAAAATGGCGATTTTATAGCTTCCGCATTTGTTATAATGATATATCTCCAACTTCCTGGCACAGAATCAAAGGAATAACACTCCCTTGAAGCTTTCAAAGACTCTTTGTTGATATAGAGACATTCCAACGGGGTTTTCCTTTGTTTTTTACTTAAAGCAAAGATATAATGGCATCAAAATCGACCTCTGCGAAATTACCTCCGAGATCCACATCTCCCATACCTGGCACAAAGTTGCAGCCCCCACCTTCTATGCCCCCTAGTGGAGATGTACTAACGAAAGAATTTTTTTTGGAAATGTTCAGAGAATCCAGAGAACAGAACTTAGAAATGCTTAGAGAGTTCAAAGATGAAATAAGGAATGAGATGGAAGTCTTATATGATAAATTTGATACTAAGGTCACCAAAATGAATGAGGATATGATGGGAATTGTAAATGTAATGACGGAATATATTTCTGGAATGGAAGACAACTTAGAGATTCTCAATGAAGCTAAGACTAACTTAACATCTAAAACTGAAGTGGTGGAACAAAAAATTGAAAATGCTGAAAAACAAATTATTATGATACAGTATAAGCAGATGGAGCTTGCATTAAGAGTCAGGGGGCTGCGTGAAGAGAAACAGGAGAACTTAAAGCAAATGTTTTCTGAGGCTTTTGACTGCCTGGTGGGAAGACCGGGATCCAATTATGATTGGCAGATTGACAAAAATTTTCGCGTTAATTCTTGGGTGGCAAAACAAAGGCAACTCCCCCGAGATGTGGTAATATACTTTGTTACAAGAGAATCTAGAAATATGATATTACAAGAGTCCTATAATACCAAGCTTCAAATTGGCGGACAGGATCTGATTGTTTTGAAAGAAATACCACCTCAAATGCTAAGAGCCAGAAGAGATTATGCTTTTCTGGTGGAAGAGCTCAGAAAGCGTCAGATACAGTACAGATGGGATGCCCCATTCGGTATCATAGTTACAATGGACAAGCAAAGATATCGTCTCAGCTCTGTATGGAAAGCTCGAGATTTCTATCATAAGATTCTGAAGATGGGACACCCTGAACCTTCCGGATATGGAGAAAAACCACGAGACGAACAAGATAAACAGCAAACCATACAACCATCAGATAAAATGCACCATCTCCCCCTCCCGGAAGGACAAGGGGTCAAGGAAAGAAGACCTAACCGTATGACCACCAGACAAACGGATAAACAAGCTACAATGCAACAATCTCAACAATCGTCGGCCATTGATCAAGGAGCTACAGCAACAAGCTCAGAAGCTGTGGGAGGAGCCAGACCAAAGGCGAGACAGGCCTTGCGGGAGGCTCTAAAAAAGCTTCAGGCAACCAAAAATGACAACTAAGATTTTGACATGGAATGTTAATGGACTGAACTCTCCACAGAAAAGAAAGAAAATATTTCATTATCTCAAACAGTTTAAGAATGATATAATTTGTTTGCAAGAAACCCATATCAAATCAACTGATCAAAAATTTTTGTTTAACCCCAAACTTGGTCAACATTTTGCGACCTCAGCCACGGAAAAGAAAAACAGCATAGTAGTATACTTAAGAAAAGACATTAAAGCCGAGCTAATTGAAGCAGATCCCTTTGGAAGATATATTGCATTAGATTTAATCTTAGAAGGGAAAAGGACATTACTTTTGGGAATTTATGCTCCTAATCAACAACAAGATGGATTTTATAGAAATCTCCATGCTAAATTAGTACAGTGGGACTTCAAGTCTTGTATACTATTGGGTGACTGGAATGGCGTGATTGATACCAAAAGAGATAAGAAGATATCTCGCCCGAACACCAAACTTCGAGCTAAGTTACCCAAATCCTTTTTTGACATGATGGACGACTTCGAATTGCGAGATGTTTGGCGTGAAAGGCATGCAGAAGAATATGACTTTACCTTCTTTTCCGATAGACATCAATCTCTTTCAAGGATTGATTTTATACTAATTACTAATGATTTACTTTCTAGGGTGAAGAAGACAAAGATTATGGCGAGAGTTCTTTCGGATCATAATCCAATTTGGATGGAATTGGGAAGGGTAGTCCAGGCAAGAAGGTCTTGGAGGTTGAATGAAAATTTATTTAGATATGAAAAGTATATTAAGGATTGTAAAAAATTGTTATCTGAATATTTTGTTCTTAATATGAATAAGGGTACATCTATGGAATATGTATGGGATGCAAGCAAAGCGTATATGAGAGGAGTACTAATGAACATAAACAAAATACATAGACACAAACAAGGGCAAAAACGAAAAGAATTGGAAGAGGAAATTAAAGGGAAAGAGTTGGAATTAACATTGAACCCAAGTGATATAAAGATTAAGCAAGCAATCTCTATATTAAAATCCCAGTTTGATATGCTGGTCTCTGACCAGGTAGCCACCAGTTTATTATATGCCAAACATAATACTTTTTGTAACGCAAATAAACCCGGTAGGTGGTTGGCTTACCAGATTAGGGAAAAAAGGAAAGCTCGAAATGTATCCAAATTGTGTTATAGAGGGAAGGAAGTTTTTCAACAGGAAGAGATCCAAAAGGCATTTCGAGAATTTTTTACAGAGTTGTACAAAGGGGATAAAATTAGGGACGTAGACATAGATAAATACTTAGATAAAGAGAAAATCCCCCTAGTTAGAGAAGAACATAGTCACAAGCTGAATCAACCAATAACCTCTGGGGAAATCCTGCAGGCAATTAAACAATTAAAGTTAGGGAAAGCACCAGGTACAGATGGTTTAACAGCTGTTTACTATAAAAATCTACAGTTAGAAGAAAAGGAAAAGGTCTAGGATTTAAACTTTCTACCAAGGATATTAGATAGATAGATAGATAGATAGATAGATAGATAGATAGATAGATAGATAGATAGATAGGCAGGCAGGCAGGCAGGCAGGCAGGCAGGCAGGCAGGCAGGCAGGCAGGCAGGCAGATATAGAGAAATAGAGATAGATATAAACATAGATGTACCCTGTTTCCCTGAAAAAAGACCTCCCTAGATAATAGGGATAATAGTCAACCCGGACAAGACCGAGTGGCTGTTGTGTTTCCCTCCCAACAATTTGGCTAATGTTCCATCTATCAGGCTGGGGGGTCAAATTCTATACCCCTCAGATAGGGTTCGTAACTTAGGAGTCCTCCTGGATCCACAGCTGACCTTCGACCACCATCTGTCGGCTGTGACCAGGGGGGCATTTGCCCAGGTCCGCCTGGTCCGCCAGTTGCGACCCTACCTGAATCGGGAGGCTCTCACAACAGTCACTCGAGCCCTTGTGATCTCTAGGCTGGAATACTGCAATGTGCTCTACATGGGGCTGCCCTTGAAGTGCATCCGGCGGCTGCAGTTAGTCCAGAATGCGGCCGTGCGAGTGATAGTGGGCGCACCGCGGTTCGCCCACATAACACCCATCCTCCGCGAGCTGCACTGGCTACCTGTTGATCTCCGGGTGCGCTTCAGGGTACTGATGACCACCTTTAAAGCCCTTCATGGTAGTGGATCTGAGTACTTGAGAGACCGCCTTCTGCCGATTACCTCCCTCCGACCGATAAGATCGCACAGACTGGGCCTCCTCCGAATCCCATCTGCCAGTCAATGCCGACTGGCGACTACACGGAGGAGAGCCTTTTCTGTTGCAGCTCCGACCCTGTGGAACGATCTCCCTGTCGAGATACGTACCCTCACCACCATCCGGGCCTTCCGCGCAGCCCTTAAGACCTGGCTATCCCAACAGGCCTGGGGATAAGTCTTCGATTTCCCCCACCCGAGTGTTGAATGTTGAATGCAAGTTGTGTTTTTTATTACCTTATTTATTTTGTGCACATATTGTTTGTTTTGAATTTCACACCCCCCCCCCCCTAATGATTGTAAGCCGCCCTGAGTCCCCTCAGGGAAAAGGGCGGCCTATAAATCCAAATAAACTAAACTAAACTAAACTAATAAGCCCAATTGGGCTTTTGAGCTCATGCTTTAAAATAAGCCTTCCCTGAAAATAAGCCTCCCCAAATATATTGCAACACAGAAGCAGCAATGATGCGACCATACTTACCGCCTCCTGCACCTCAAAAATAATAAGACCTCCCTGAAAATAAGGCCAAGTCTTATTTCAATGGTCAAAAGAAAATAAGATCCATGTTTCAGGGAAACATGGTATAGTTATATAAATTTATAGATATATGCAAACACATACAGGGCGGGGCATAACCTTTTCCTAGGGGGTCACAGCAAGATCGACAGCAGTTTACAACTTCCGCGACACCTCATTTTAAAGCCCATAAAAAACTGAATTGAATGAGCTATTAAATGTTAAATTTGCTTTAAGAATGGCTGGAAAATTCGATTCGGAAGAACAAAGGATCATTGACAGAATAAAATGCATTGCCTTTCGAGAGGCTCGCGATGCTGGAGCGATGTTTATCAATCGAAAATGGATTGCAAACAAATTGAAACGTCATCCGGATTGGGTTACTGATAATTGGAACAAAACAGCCCAAGAATGTTTCACAAAATTTGGAGAAGGGCGTCCTCTGCAACTGTCCCAAGAAAGCAAAGCCATCATTGCAACTGGCAGTCGCAAACAACGAAAAGGAAACCGAAAAGTGGCCCAAGAAATCCTTCAAATTCGTGGAAAACGAGTTGA
The DNA here is from genome assembly GCF_009769535.1 of Thamnophis elegans. NCBI lineage: Eukaryota > Metazoa > Chordata > Lepidosauria > Squamata > Natricidae > Thamnophis > Thamnophis elegans. Next base: position 1,071,954 of record NW_022473861.1, on the reverse strand, counting down.
TCAAAGGACAATCGGCCGATATCGAGAACGAGAAGGTTTGAAGCCATTCCACGTCATTTGCAAACCATTGAAAACTCAAACACACGTTCAAGATCGGCTTTGGTTGTGCGATTGGTTGTCTGAATGGACCGAGGAAGATTTTCTTCATTTGGCGCCATCTGACGAATTCTTCGTTTATGCCATTCGAAAACCGAATTTCCAGAACGATCGAATTTGGGCTAAAGACGTCGACGACATCGCCAAACATGAACGATATCGACAAATCGTTCGCAATCCGACTTGCATCGGGATTTTCGTCATTTTCACAGCCAAGAAACTGCATTGGGTTTTGAAGGATAAAGGGGAATCCTGGGATGGCAGTTATTTCCGTGAGAAAATTTTATTGGAGAATGTCATTCCATTTCTCAGTGATCCAGACAATGTCTTGGTGGTTGGTGAGGCTGTCTTTCTTCATGACAAAGCTCCTTGCATGCGTGCAAATGCGACTCAGCAATTGTTAAAGGAAAACAATGTCGAATTTTGGGGCAATGACGTCTGGCCGGGAAATTCGCCAGATCTCAATCCGGCAGAGAACATTGGGGCCATAATTAAGGATGAAGTGGAAGCTCTGATGATTCAGGAGCAAGGTCAAAATCGATATTCGGTTGAAACTTTGAGAATGAATTTGGAAACTGTGTTGAAAAATCTGGAAAATCGAACGGAACTGTTTGAAGATTTGTTGTGTTCTTATCCACCTCGTTTGAATGCTGTTCGAAGGGCTAATGGTGGTCATACTGACTATTAAATCGTGTCAATAAACTCAGTTTTTGATGGGCTTTCGAATGGTGTATGAATTATTTGTGTTGTTATTACAAGTGTTGCTGTGACCCCCTAGGAAAAGGTTATGCCCCGCCTTTTTATATACACACATACATAAATACATACATACATACATACATACAATACATACATACATACATACATAGATATCTTAATTTGTATATTCTTCAATAGGCAACTCTTCTCACATGATTTTTCTTCTCTGAAATAAAACAACTTCTCTAAGTAGAAAAAACTTCTGCTATTACTAAATTCAGAGTTGAATTTATGTAAAATGTATCTATCATAATGCCAGGATAAATTTAATAGGATGCTAGACATGATCTACAAAGACTTAAATAGCTACTGACCTGGGAATTGGAAGGGACACCTCTCTTTAAATTGGGTTACCAAGAACTTAAATAAATAAATAAAAATAATCATAAGTAAGGCTAAAAAACATGACCTTGAATGGAGAGAATATTAACAGTTTCTTTCCTGAATGTGTCAAAATTTTAATCAAATAAATTAGAATACATAAATTAGAACATTAGTGATGACTTCTATATATTGTTAAGCAATATACTTCATTAAATTTGTATATTTTCATCTCTGAGTTTTGGATTTGTTAATTCTGAACAAATTAATTTGTTAAACAATACAGTATATGCAAACAAATGTCAATTAACAGGATGTTGGCAAACTGTTCAGCATACTTATTCACATGTATTTGTTCATTACATGATTGATTAATTAAACATCTATGATCTTTTAAATCTTTCATTGAATGAATAATGCATTTTTAAAAAGAAGAACTGCATCATTTAGAAAAATGATAATATTCAGTAAATGTTTACTTATTTGCAAATGTAAAGCTTTTATGATATAGAGGATGTGATTGAAAATGTTTGTAGAAAGATTTTAGCTACTCAGAGTTATTATTGAGTTCACTATGGCTGTCTTGAAAAGATGTTTATGTCAGGGTTCCAAGTAACAGCCCATACAAAATCAAAACTCCAAGGCAGGGTTCTTCAAAGGATAGATTTATTAGGCATGTCATATTGGCACAGCTGGTGGAACCTGAATCTTAAGTCGAGTTTTTCCCACCCAGTTCAAAATCCAAAGTTCTTCCTCCACCCATCACACACAATCATCACATGCCCCAATCAGGTCTCTCTCCCCATCTTGGATGCCTCCCATCCATGCCCCTCCAGGTGCTGGTGAGAGTATCCTTGGTTCCCATGAGAAAGAATGTTATTTGACTACATATCCCTCCAGCTATTTTTACACCCCCCATCCCTTTCCCACAGCTCCATTCAGCCTCGCTATGGCAACTCTGAAGACCCTCAAAGATGGCTCCAGGGTTGACAGTTTTATTTGGTTTTGAAAATTATGGGCAAACTAGCTGCAATAATGTTTTGCATTTTTCCATGTTTTGAGAGTTTTCTGATAAACTTAGAATGACTGGTTTGATTTATCAAGAGTTGGACAAAGAAAGAAGGGAGAACATTTGGGGGAAAAGACATTCCTAATCACTATAAAGAAATTACATCAATTGCACCTGAGATGTATATAGAAATCTTCTAGAAAAGAAGCACCATGAAATCTATCAAGCAGTTTGTGGCAGATGGTGATAAGAGGATCTCAGTGGCAGAATACTATATGTGCTGTGTGTGAGAGAGAGAAAAAAGGCAGTGAAACTCAAGTAAACTAGGAGGAAGAAACAAGAATATAGAGCGTTCAGGACCATGGACAGATCACAGAGGATGTGTCCATGGCTCCCTCCCCACTTTTTATTTCAGTTATTTGCCTTATGTCAAGAAGGAATGAATGGCTTCAATGAGGCAAGACTGTAGCTCAGCACTGCACTGGCTGTATTGTGATCTTCAGCTACTAGAATTAATGGAAGTTTATAAAATGACCCTTTAGTGTCTTCAGCAAATCTTGCTTAAGATTTTGCAATTTTAATTTGAGAGTCTAATAAGTGAATTAGCGCTTGAATGTCCAACTCTAAGACTGGTTCCAAAGTCCAGGCAATTTTTTACTCTTACCCATATAAAACTACTCCCAGTTACTGTTCTGACCATGGTTGTTTAAGGAAGGCCACTATTACTTCTTACATTCTAAGAATTAAGGTCTGGATTACAAGTCATATCTACAGTACTTAAGTTTGGTTAATCCATATGTACAAGATGTCATTATTAGTTATAACATATTGATCTGCTTTTCATTGGCACGAGATTGGAAGAAAGGTTAGTCTCACATTTAAATAGGTAAAGCCTGTGGAAATGAAAATTGATTGTTAGGCAGAGTCAATTAAGAAGTAAAGCTACTTACTGCAGCCTAATGTAATCTGTCTGCCACCACACAATGCATATGAGAGGCTGATAGTTGAATGCTCCCCAGGACAGAGAAAGCCTCTTTACCTTTTAAACTCATGTGTCAACATTTTATCATGATATGTTATTGTCTACTATGATGAAAATTACTCTGGATATTGTATTGTAAAATGGAATCATCTTAATTTCATCCAGAATTCATTCAGGGGTAGCCATTTTCTTTTTAAAAAATCCCAACTTCATTTCCTCCCCACTCCTCCTTCTCCCCTCCCCCTCCCCTCTCCTCTTTTAAGGATTTGTTAAATGCAATTTCCCATATCATAAATCCCACTGAAAGTCTGCAAACCAAACTGAGGAACCTCTTATGATTGTTGGTTTCTAGAAAGGGAAGGAGGGATTGCATTCTTTAGCATTATTTGAAAGGTTGAAGGCTTTCTGTTCACTTAAGTATTGAGCAATGTGTCATTTGATACAATTAAAAACCCACATGCACAGGACAAACTTACCAAATAATACTGTGGTGGAACTTCTTATTCAGCTGTCAACCACAGTCTTGATATTTGGATGAGGATGGTAGCTCAACAAAATCTCAAACACATAATGACAGATACCTGACATACGTTACCTTTTACCTGACATATTGTTCATGCTTAGCATTTAATTCAGTTCATAAATATCCACCATGCAATGAGGAAGGGAGGGAGGGAGGGAAGGGAGGGAGGAAAAAAAAACCAGTTAAATAAGAAATTGTTATGAATTGCAACAGAAAATGAGGTAAAAATGCTCCTATCAGGAATTATGCTGCTAAACTGGGTAAGAGAAACAAAATTTTAATATACTCTTTTCATGAAAATGAAAACACCCTTTGGAGAGGTAGATATTGCCCCACAGAAAAGTCATAATATGCAAAAAAGAATGATATGAGATTTAAAGGAATATAAACTAATTTTTCAATTTGGAAGAATTTGGAAGAATTTTTCCAAAAGTGCTTCTTGGTATAGGAAACAGAACAAATCAGTCAAGGAAAAAAAAGAGTAAACAATTTCTTATAAGCAAAAAGCTGGAAACTTATCCCCATTAGTCTTCAGGTTCTTTAATAGTGACTCTTCCTTCATAAATAGTTGAAATTTAGATTTTACAGCCTCATGAAACTGTAATCCCCAAAGCCCTAAAATCAAGGAGAAATGTGAATTAATGTGAGGAGTTTTAATATGCTAATTCCAAGTTTAAATTAACACTAGTTAACTCTGTCTTATAATGTATGCTTGTATCCAAATTAGAAAGCTATATTTCCACAATTTTCTAATTGTAACTTTCATAGGATGGCCAATGATAATATTGGCAATTTTTTGATGGAAGGAAACCTTGATCTGATTTGTTTTTAACTGGTCTGTGTTATTCTGCATCTATTTTGGAGTTGAACAATTGTAAGAGAAACATTACTGATATAGATGAACCATTGATTTGACACAGTAACATATTTCATCTATCACCCAGTTGCATTTCTTTGTTTGAGCCAAAAACTATAGGTGAAAAAGGAGAAAGTGTTCTTTGGTGACAGAAAATCAATATAAAAACTGAAACATTGCTTGATAAAATGGAAGGTAGAGACAGCCTTGCCTCAAAAGCAGAATAACAGAATCAACTCCATGATGGGTTCCATATGCTTTAAGAATAAAATTGACACCAAAACAATCCAAAACACTTTAGACAATCTTAAACTTTAATATGTTTGAACTTGGGATACACAATCTTTCCCCCCTCCTCTTGGAGGAAAAAAGATATCAGATATTAATTATTTATTTATTAATCAAAGTTGTATAGATGGCCATCTCACAAAAACAATTTTAACTTGGACAGTATAATTATGGCCATAAGTTGTGACAGTCATGAAGTGATTCACTATGTAAGTGGACCCAATTTTGTGGCCTTTTTTTGCTGTGCTTGTTAAGCAAACATAGCAATCATAGTGAATGCTATAGCTGTTAAGCAACTTCTGTGGTCATTAAATAAACACTGATTTCTGCCAAAAATGTTGTAAATGTTGGACTTGTCTTGACTTGGTCGTTTAGAAAGAAAGAGCCTTTGACTGTATTCATAGTGAAATGAATATTTTTTTACTAAAGCCAAGTGGTTACTGGATAGAAAAAGCCAGACCTGAGGTTTGGGCACAAAAACTGCTTGCTTACTTCCCCCTTTTCGCAGGTTCCCCCCCCCCCAACTATTTCCCTGGTATTGTTTTGGTAATAGTTCTGATGCTAGGGGGACACATATTCCATTCCCATAATTGTGACCTTGGGGCCAGTAAGTTGATGCCTCTGGTAGACACTCAAAGTTGCTTTCGGTTTCTTGTCTTCTCTCCCAACCTGCTAGCTCAACCCCCCCCCCCCCCCCCCCCCCCCGGGTTCATGACAGTCTGGCATCCATGAAGCAGCGATGAGGTGAAGCAGGATGACAACACTGACAATTGTGGACACATGACCACAGGGTGCTGCAAACAATCTTAAATTGCTAAGAAACCAGTCGTAAATCGGGGATTGCCTATAGTGTGGTAGAGAAGATGAAATCATCCTTGAATTTCAGTCCCACTTCAATTTTTTTTTTAAATGTATTATTCATTTACTAATCAAATTTATATAGCTATTCATTTCCTCCAAAGGGGACTCTGAACAGTACAAACCAATAAATAAAAACAGCCAATATAAAGCAAATAAAAATATAAAAGTCACAGTAATAACAGTAACATAAAAAATAACTAATCCTAAGATAGAAATGATCCCCTCAGCAATTGGGCCATAAGGACAGGACTCCAGTTCCTTGGGAGCCCCAGACCTGGCAGCATAACCATGTCTTGAGAATCTTGTGACAGATCAAAATAGATGGGTTAATCTAATTTCTGGAGGAGAGTATTACAGAGAAAAGGCATATTTCATAGATGTAAGTACCTAGCTGATGGTATCTACAGCATGCCTTCTCAGCAAGATGTAATTTTTTTTCTCCATCTCTATGAAAGTCTTTGGTGAAGGTTGACTATTCTGTGTTGGGCACATATGGCTCGCCAATCACACTTTGTACATTCCTGATATGTACAAAGCTTTCTGTGCAGTGAATTGCTTTTATCAAAGACCGCTTTATGAATATTTAAGCTAAATGTATATTTTAGTACTTGTAAATTACCTTGGTGACCTTATCCAACCCCCACAGAAAATACTTGAAAGCTGCTATCATTAGATTTGTTTTTAATTGGGTCCCTCTTTGCTCATGAACAATAGAATTCATTTTCATACACAGAATTCAAAATTAGAAATGAGTATTTTAATTGGTTCTTCACATATTTTGGGTAAGTGTTTTGCATACACTCCATGTCAGCAAATGTATGCCATGGTGCACTAAAAAGAAAAAGAAAAAGAAAAGGAGATCTAAGCACAATTCATAAAGAAATATGAAAATACTTTTGCAGACGAAACAGCACATTCATCACCATAGACTGAAAAATTAACTAACATCTGACTCAAAGTGTCCATGGAGACCACCGGATAGACACTGTAATAAAAAACATAACTACATAGCAGACACTAACAAGTTCAGCGTATTCTCAACTGCATTTTTAACAAGACACAAAAGGAAACAGCAATTCTAATGAATTCCAAAATCCTAAAGTGATTCAAGAATCAAAGCCTATTCAGTTATATCCCCAAGTTATAGAGATAAATCTATTTCTTATCCATTATTATTGTTGTATAGTTCATTTAGTGACCGATCAAAGTTACAATGGCACTGAAAAATGTGACTTATGATCATTTTTGACAATTATGACCTTTGTGGGTCAAAACTCACTTAACAAATATTTCACTTAACAACAGAAATGTTGAGATCAGTTGCAGTTGTAAGTTGAGGACTACATGTACCAATTTTATAAGTAGCATTCCAGAATATATGCCATTACTCTACAAACTTCTAATGCATAATATGCCTCCTATGCTGATCTGCATCAAACATTTGAAGAAAGAATGATTAGTTTTTGCAAGTCCCATGCACAATTTTCATAATGGGGTTTCCACTAGTAGAATATCTTTGTTATATGCACGGACGCACGCACGCACGCGCACACACACACACACACAAACTTTCTGAAACCACTAGCCACCTGTAACTGCAGAATTTTCATGCCTGCGAAACTGCAGTGGGAGGTATTTACATTCTCAGTTATACACAAATTCACATGGCTGTGTGTTTTTTTTATTGGTGAGTTAATTTGAACAAAATTAAAGTAATAACAAACTAAAGGCAACTATATGCTGAAAACACAGATATGTAAGTAGATAAATATCTATTGACTTTTCATGTATGAAATATATAGTTATTGAAAGATCAAAAATCCTGTGCTGGAGATTCTGGATGATGAAACTTTCTAATATGAATCACTATGTAAAAAAGACGTGCATTTTTCCTATTTGAAAGCAAGATTTATTTAATGAAACTTTGCTCATATTTTTATATTATACTACTACAACGATACATGAAAAGGACAGCTTTCTCCCTTGATGATTGCTAGTTTACAAAAAAAAAAAAAGAGTAAACTTTTAAACTTATTTTAAGGATACCAGAAGTATTTGCTGGGATTAATTGCTGGATTTATTATTTTTTATTTCTTCCTATTTATTTTGGTTCTCACCTGCATTACAATCAGTACTCTTTATCAGAAAATTGTTGTGGGCTTGCTAGACAGTTGCTGCAACCTTAATGTCTTCTGGTAGAGTACAATACATCCTATAAAAAAGTGAGAATCATTAAGTGATTGCAACACATGTCTAATGTTGTACAGCAGAGCAGCTTTTCTATGCTGGTTTGCAAGAAAAAGCAGCAGGTGGCATCCATATGCAGTATCAATTCAAATAAATGAATCAAGCTATAAAAATTCATATATACTTTTGCCCAAGACATCTATTAGTTGATGCCAGCATACCTTGGCTGCAGAAGCTTGAAATTTTATAACAGAGAGGATTAACAGACTACAACAGAATCACGTAAGCTATCCTAATTTATTTGTTTGTTTGTTGCACTCTTAGACTGCATAATATCTTTCATCCTCTGGTCACTATAGTGCCATGATGGCGAACTTATGGCATACGTGCCACAGGTGGCAAATGGAGCCATTTTTTAGGGCATGCGGGGCGTTGCCCTCTCAGCTTCAGTGCGCATGCATGCGCTGGCCAGCTGACTTTGGCCTTCCTTTTTGGCCATTTTTTCATTCTCTGGAGGGGTCAGGAGGCTTCCTTGAAGCCACCAGAGCACAAAAATGGCCCTATGGGCAAACCAGAAATTCAGGAATAGACTTCCTGTTTGCTCATAGGGCCATTTTTCGCCCTCCTGAACCTTCAGGGAAGCCTCCTGAAGCCTCTGGATGTCCTCCGGGGGAACAAGGGAGGATTTTTTCTGCCCTCACCAGGCTCCTAGAAAGCCTCTGGAGCCTGGGGAGGGTGAAAAACTGGTCCATCATGGCAGGGTGGGTGGCCAGAGGTCGCACATGCATGTGCACGTGAGGGGTCATACATGGGTGGCGGGGAGCACCCACACATGACATCCCTGTGCTCCCTCCCACTTTTGGCACGCGATGGGGAAAAGGTTAGCCATCACTCTATAGTGTGTGCATATCTGTGTCTACACAATACATTCATAATAAATACAACAATGGCAATAACAGCACCAACTCTCAAAGGTCTAAGCACTGGGCCTGGCAAGAACAGAAGCACAATTGATATGGAACTGGTAAACAGCAACCAGGTTTATTCAGGCCGGAGTCTTGGCATGCTTTGAGTCTTGTTAAAGTTCATTGTAAAGTCAGCGCTGAGTGCCACTGCCTCCCAGTGTCATTTGTAGGTGGGGTCCATGCCCTTTCCACCTGGCTTTTTTAAGCTAACAGTTCTCCAGCTTGTACAGTGAAGTGCATGGCTACAGGCCAAATGCATGCATGCATGGTCTGCCTGGGCTCTGCTCCATGGGCTGCCACTGCTCCATTAGGACCTCTGCCAGTCATTTGGATCCCGACCTCCTAGTGTGCTGCTGATCAGCTGCAACAGGTGACCAGAAATGCCACCATTGCCCAGTGCATTCACCACAACAGCTGGTTGGCGGCTGACTCTTGGCCTTCCAGTATGCCTACCCATCAGCTGATCTAGGTGGCTGGGACTGCCACCACTATTCACCGCTGCTGCTTGTTGCCGCTGCTGCCTCTCCCAATCCCCCTCCTCCTAGGTATGGCAAACCCTGCTGGGTTTTGACATCAACTTCATTTAAATTGAAATTTATTCTTAAATAAGAATAATTCTTAATTCTTTAATATTCTTAAATAAATACCATATAACAATTACAGATTAACCCTTCCTCTAACATAATCTCCTTCAGAGCATATATTTATTGGATATTTACAGAGTGGTCTGGCACTTTTTAAATGTTTTTAATTTCAATTTTTACTTATAGCATAAAGTAGAAAATGGACTACATTGACTTATGAATGAATGGAAAAATATGACATGACCAACAAGACATTGGATATTTATCAAGTATTAAAAAACTGTAAACTTTAACAACTTGCAGAGTTGCTATTCAAGCAGATAACTTTCATGGTCTAACGAGTATCATCATTTACAGATCTTTTTCATCTACAGGCCTTGAATTTTCATAAAGTCTATTTTCATAATTCAGTAGGAAAATACTGATCTATGAATTAGTCCAACCTTAGAGTCACTGCCTTCTTTTTTATTCTCAGATGCCTATATTCTTTTCAGGAAATTTATGTTACAATCATTCTTCTTCTATCCAATTCTTCAGACATAATTTCCTTTCCCTTCCCACCCCCTTTTCTTTCTTTCTGTTTTTCTTTTACTTCTCACTGAAGCTCATCCACATGTACTATAGGAATGAAATATATATTAATTCTATGTTATGGGGAAACTACCACTTGTTGCTTTTGCTCAACTGATAATTGTTTTCATTAATGGATGCCAATAAAGTAGAATGAAAAAAAAAAAAGGGGAGAAATTGAATAGTAGTACTACAACAGTGTTTCACGAAATGTTCATGAGAATAAATTAAAGAGGCGGGTATTCTTATCCCTTTAAAATTAGTTATTGAAACAGGATGTAGACTCAGCAAGCATATTTGTATGCATCTATTTATCTATCCATCCCTCCATCCCTCCATCCATCCATCCCTCCATCCATCTATCCATCCCTCCATTCACCCACCCACCCTTTCTCCTCTTAGCAAACCTTCTGTAAACCCTACATATTTCACATGAGGCAATAGTAATAACAATAGCACTTAGAATTTATACCATTTCACAGTGCTTTACAGTCCCCAACAATCTGGGTCCTCATTTTACCAATCTTGGAAGGACAGAAGGCTGTGTCAACCTTGGGCCAGTGAGAATGGAACTGCTGGCAGTCAGCAGAATTAGCCAGCAATACTGCATTCTAACCACTGTGCCACCACAGCTCAATAGCTTATAATATAGAATAGAATAGTATTAGAGATTGGTTGGCTTTCTCCATTAACCTCAGTTTGATTCACAGCACAATCCTTATGCACACACACCATTTGTTAAGGACAATCAATATTTCTCAGTCAGTTCTATGGCTTGGCGGATTGGGCACACATTTTTATGATGGTTCATTTTCTTTACCTGTTCACTAGGCCCCTCACATGTGGGATGCTACAGAGTTCAAATATTTATTCCCTCTGTTTTAACATCTACATGAAAATTCTGGTGAGTTCATCCATCAGTTTGGGGTTTGGTATAATCATTTTGTTGATAATAATAACTATATCTGTGGTGGTAAAAGATACGCCAAACTTCCCCAGTCAAGTGAGCTACTAGGTTTTGTATCAATGTTTCAAAACTTGCTTAAATTAAATGGGCTCAGTTTTTTTCCACATCAGTTTTAGGGAGTGGCATGACAACTCAACGATGAGACATTTGTTGTCTGGTGACCTGTGGGCTGGATGCCACGCCCACCACAGCTCTGCGAAGATAAAAAAAATGTTGCAATATGTCATGTGACATCAACTTGACATGGTGAGTTTGACATCTGTGCTTTAAGGTGTTTCTCACTTTAAATATATTTTATTCATTTTCACATCCATTTTGCAATCACTTATATACAGGGTATTTGCTATAAGAAAAGAAAAAAAATGAAATAAAACAAAATAAAAAGAAAACACTACTCATCATTCACAACCCCACCTAACACTTCCATCCTCCATACACCCCATCTACCCCCTCCAACTTTCCTTTCTCCCTCTAACACTCCCCTCCTACTTCCCTTTCCCCTCAAACCTTCCTTCTCCCCTTACTCCCCACACGCCCTCCTTACATTCCCCTTACTCCTTCCTTACTCCTCCCTCTTCTTTCCCTCTACCTCCCTCCTTGGTGTATGCCTTTATTCGAGTGTTGTTTAATCTGATAAAAAGTAAAATAAACCAAGGAGAAAAAAAAATATAAAGAAAGAAGAGAGAAAAGAAAAAAAGAAAACAACAACAACAACAACAACAAAAAACCAACCGTATATAAGTACATTCTTGTTCTTATTGAGACTATATTAACACCCACCCACCCACCCCCCACAAATCCCCATCCCTAATCCTCCCGACTTCCCAGGGCCCACACCTGGCACTACCTTCTGTCTAAAGTATCTTGTGTACGTATGGATTAAAAATAAAAATAATATATTAAAGGAAAGAAAAACAAGAAAAAAGAAAGAAAAGAAAAGAGAAAAGAAAAAAAAGAAACCACTCTTTGTGTTGAGCTCAGCCCCCCATCTTTATCTATGCTTAAATAGTATAAGTCATTCTATCTATATTTTATTCTCGTCTCTTACTTCTTTGTTATTTACCCCAACCTTCTGTAGACTCTCCCGTTCCTCTTCCTAAACCTTATATTCAGATAAACATTTATACAAATTTGTGTAGGCATCAATATACAATCTAACCAAAAATAATCCCTTCCGATAAAATTTAAGCAACGTGGTTCATGCCACATATTCAAATATTACTTTACAGAAGAATAATCAAACTTTCCCTTCTAATAAAATTTAAACAGCGTAAATAATCTTTCTTAACCTCATTTTCAAACAATAATTCAAAATAATCTAACCAAGCTTTCCCTTCTTAGTAAAGTTTAAGCAGCGTGGATCAAGTATTACTTTACACAAAAATCAGTTTACATTCTATCTTAAGATAATCCCAACCGACTTTCTCTTCTAATAGGATTTAAACAACGTAAATCATTCCGCATGCATTTTACCCTCATCCCTTGCTTGTCTGATATTTACCACTATCAGATTTATGCAGACATTAGTTTAAGATCTAGCTCAAAGTAATTTCACCCAACTTTCCCTTCTAATAAGAATTAAATAGCATGGATCATTCCACATATTCAAATAATACTTTCAACAAAAGTCAGTTAACCTTCTGTTTTAAGGTAGTCCCTTCTAACAAAATTTAAACAACATAATTCATTCCGCATTCATTTTACATCTATCTTAAGATAATCCCAACCGGCTTTCTCTTCTAATAGGATTTAAACAACGTAAATCATTCCGCATACATTTTGCCCTCATCCCTTGCTTGTCTGATATTTACCACTATCAAATTTATGCAGACATTAGTTTAAGATCTAGCTCAAAGTAATTTCACCCAACTTTCCCTTCTAATAAGAATTAATCCGCTTTTTCTACCGGAGAGAGGTCGCAAACCCCCATTCGGTCCACAACTTTGGCAAATATTTTAAAATGTCTAAATCCTCGATCCCCCCTTTTCTGCTTCTCCGAGGGAGGAAAGGCTACCCCCTCCATCTTGCAGCCACGCGGCCTGCCGCTTGCCTTCTCCTTCCGCTTGTCTCTCCTCTTTTCCAAGTGAATCAGGAAGTCCCGCCTTCAAAGTCCTACAATAGAAATCTCGGGCCTCCGAAACAGAGTTAAGACGAAATCTTTGATTCTCAAATGTGACCGTAATGCCGGCTGGGGCCTCCCATCTGTACCGAATCTGTTGATTTCTAAGTTCTTTAGTTAAAAAGGCATAGTCTCTTCTTGCTCTCAACATCTGGAAAGGTATTTCTTTGAAGACAATCAGGTCCTGGTCATCAACTCGGAGACTGTTATTATGAAGCTTTTGCACGATCGCGTTTCTGGATTCTTTTGTGGAGAAATATATAATTATGTCCCTCGGGAGCTGTCGCTGTTCCGCTACCAACGAGTTCTGGCGATAAATTTTCCAAATCTGCCAATCAAAGTTAAGTCCCGGGCTTCCCACCGCATGGCTAAAGGCTTCAGCAAAGGTCTGTTTCAGATTCTCTTGCTCCTTTTCGCGGAGTCCTCTAACTCTTATTGCAAATGCCTTCCTATTAAAATTTATCATCACGAGCTGTTCTTCAGTGTCTCTAATTTTTTGTTGTAATATTTGAATATTAATAGTCAAATTAAAATTAGCCTTCTCCAAGCTTTCCAATTTATTCTCTATTTCAGCAGAATAATCTGACAGGGCAGACACGGCTGCGAACGTATTCGCCTTCATTTGGTCAATTTTAGATTTTAAATCATCATATAGTTCCAATACAAATTCCTTGATTTCTTGTTTAAAATCATTAAACATTTGAAAGAAAAATTCCTGTGTTAAAAATTCTCCAGTAGAGGGCATAGGAGACAAAGGCTGTGATTCCAGTATAAATTCTTTAGATTCTTTAGGCACATTTGTAGCAAGACGCTTCTTTGACCTGGGTGCCATAATAAATAAGCAAATAAGCAGCGCTTTCGCTCCCCTCTGTTTCCAAAGAAAAAGAATTTATTTTGTTAAGGAGCGATCTGCAGGAAGGTAAAACCGGCTAAGTACATCCCCTATCAATCACCAACGGAGAGAAATCGCCATTTTGAAGTCCGTTTAGACGAAGAAGTCTCTAAGGCAAATGGTGCTGGTATTTAAGATAGTAATAAAAGCATAAATCTCACAGGAGTGGGACCCGCCCGTATTAATCCTGGCTTGAAAAAACTTTGCTTTGTCCTGGGGGGGGGCTCGCCTGTCTGGGGCTGCCAAAAAAGGCAGCTGAGAAGAACTGGCTGGAGATAAAAGCTCCGCTCCCGCTGGATCTAATCTCTGTCCACAGCCAAAAAAAAAGAGAAAGGCTGTGGATTACGAATAGACCCTAGCATACAGAGCTACTCCCTGCCCCTTTCTTAGCCAAAAAGGGGTGATATCTATGATCTTATTTAGATATACAGACCAGATCTCTGAGAGGAGCTCGGTTGAGCCCTCCTCGGCAACAGGCCACGCCCCCCGGAAGAGCTTTAAGGTGCTTTAAGGTGTTTCTAATAAGTATTACCTGCACAGCGAATCACATTTTACCATGTGAATCCATGTCTCTACTCATATTGTGTTTAGGAAATTTTGAAGATGTATTCCACCAGCATTAATTTTATAACCAAGGACTTAACACTAGCATTCAGATAGGGATATAGAAAAGTAGTGAGGTTCAGGCTAGAATTACTGATCAGAGATGAAACTTTTCCAGAACAGTATCAGAACTTAATGTTTTCTCCTTCTTACCTGATCATGAACACACCGGTCTATAATACATTGCAGGAATGTATTATAAATGCAAATGAACATTAAGCTAGTTTCGAATAAATGAGATCACACTTTGCAGGAACTATAAATGTTGATATGCTTGAAATGTACTAAAATGGCCCTATTAAGAAGTTCTAAATATTTATGCAACAATAAACCTGGTGGAGTCTGGAACATGACTCCCAAATGAATGTTCTTAAAATTTCAGCTTTGTTATTTCGATATTATTTTTAAGAGGTGATTTTCCCATAGACAAACTTAATCATCAGAAGCTAATTCAGAAAGTTAAAATTGTTTTCAAAAGTTAAGAGATTTAAAGCAACAAAAGTGCAGGATCAATGAAGCATGAAAACAAACAATTTAATGTTCAGGAAAGTTTGCTGATGCCTAAAGCTGCCAAAGATAAAACATCATCTTAGTAGTTCCTGAAATTTTGTTTTTAACTGAAGCTGCTACATCATAACATTTAGGAAGAAAAATGACACACTCTGGAGCCCTTTCTAATCTCAGGTCATTTACCTATTGATTTGTGGATCTTATGGCATCTGGGTATGTAGAATGCAAGTGTTGTGCAGCAGTAACTTTGCTCTGAATAACTTACAGATTTTCCTAAAGTCTATAAAGACTCAGTAGACAAGAATCACAATTAACTTTAGACTAAGATCTATAATAATCCTTACATGATGTTCACTAAGTGCTACACAATTTTAGCTTAGCTATAAGATGCAATTATAGTTTGTATCCTATAGAATTCATCCTATAACTTAGACAACTTACCTCTGAAGAAGAAATGTATCCATTTCTTTCAATAAATTAATTGGTTTTTGCAAGTGTTAGAAAGCAGCTAGGGAGAACAAATACAATGGAGAAAAGAAAGCTTTATTCCTTTAGTAGGGGAATATTCCCATTGTCTGGATATAATTATTCTCTAATATGAGGGTTGAATGAAAGATAATGTCTGTTACATAGCAATAGCAATAGCAATAGCAGTAGACTTATATACCGCTTCATAGGCCTTTCAGGCCTCTCTAAGCGGTTTACAGAGAGTCAGCATATTGCCCCCAACAATCTGGGTCCTCATTTTACCCACCTCGGAAGGATGGAAGGCTGAGTCAACCCTGAGCCGGTGAGATTTGAACCGCTGAACTGCTGATCTAGCAGTAGCCTGCAGTGCTGCATTTAACCACTGCGCCACCTTGGCCCTTGGCACATCATCCATAGATGGCAGTTGTAATATGCTAGAGCTTCTCATTAGTTCTTTACCATTTTTTCTTTCACTTCCACTAAAAATTGCTGTAACAAAAGGTTGTATTGCTAGTTATGAAATGAAAACCTGAAGTGAGTTTTTATCTATGGAATGTGCCATAACAGAATTTTTGACTGCCAAAATAATTCTT
The DNA here is from genome assembly GCF_009769535.1 of Thamnophis elegans. Classification (NCBI taxonomy): domain Eukaryota; kingdom Metazoa; phylum Chordata; class Lepidosauria; order Squamata; family Natricidae; genus Thamnophis; species Thamnophis elegans. The sequence goes on along the minus strand of NW_022473861.1, from coordinate 1,055,801 downwards.
ACAACCATCATTTACAAACTTACAACCTTCATTGAACTCAGAATTACAACTGTAATGCATGCCAGTCTTTAAGCAGGTCACCAAACATTTTCCAATATTTTTTACAGCAGTTGTTAAACAAATTCATTTGGTGAATCCATTAACTACAATGGCTGGTTTTTTTTTCTGGAAACTGGAAGCAAATGTTGGTTTCTTACAAAAAAACCTGTCATAAATCTTGCTCATGTGACTGCAAGATTCTGCAAAAAAGTCATTAAAGAGGGCCAGTTGTTGAACACCTAAATGTGTTCTGATTATTGTGTGGGATGTGTGTATGCCATCAGAACTTTGAATCTGGGACATAAGTAATCCTGTGAAAATCTGTCATTACTATGAATTGTTAATATTGGTTGACCAGATGTTAAGTCGAGGACTATCTATAAAATCATAAATGTAGACTTTACATTTACTTTTGATTCAACCCTTGTACTTAATCTTCCTCACTCTTTAGTTTTCCAATGACTAAACTGGCATGGGGAATTCCATCTGATTTGAGATTATTCTAAATTTGTGCTTTGTCTATTTCAGAGTACATAAACTTTGGGGTACTGATCAGCTATGCTCTATGTTGGAAATGGTTCAGCCATGTCTTATACCCATTTTGGCCACTTTGTGAAACCACTGTGTTACTCTTTTGACACAATCTGTCTTTCTATATTCCCAAGTCTCCATTTCTTCAGAAAGAAGTTTCTGTTTTATAGCTTCATGCTCAGGGTGTTTTTTTTTTTGTTTTTTTAAGAACCTCTTCACATTTTTCATCTTATTTTATAATATCCTGGGGTTATTTTGTTCCTGATCTAAAAAGGTTCTATGAAAAGAATTCTCTCATGATGAATCCCTTATGATTTAACTGAAGTCCAGGAAGTTTGAGAAGTAATGGGAGCTACAGATTGCTGAGAATATACCACTATAAAATATTTGGATGATTTGTAAACCTCCAAGAGCTAATATGGTATCAGCTCTAAGGTCTGGGCAATCAGAAATTCCCTGGCTCAAGATCACAAATATATCTAGGATGGTGAGGTTAGTCACAAATCATGTAAGTCTGCTTCTGGAGAGGTACTTTCTCAAATGCTTATCAAAGGCTCAGGAACAGCATTTTAAACATTTAATCACTTTGAGTTCTAAATGTTTATCGTATCGTTTTCCAGTCTTACTGTGAATATTGCCATGGAAAGGATTAATGCTTTGCCATTTTTTTGCTACAGCAATATTACTGTAATTTAGGGAATATGAATAACCTAACACTTCAGGTAACAGTCCTTGACTGGCTTGGGAGGTGGGGGGAGAGTACAGAAAATTAATCTTTTTCATTTGCCATTGCTATGAAATAGTGTCACTAAGTACACCACTGGAGGGGAGAACTATTCTGACAAGAACATGTCTTATGAGAACATTAAACATTGAATAGTGAAAATAGAGTGCAACCACTGAACAAAATCTGACAGCATCACTCCGTGCTCCATTTGATCCTTCTCCACTGTGCTGCTGAAATTAGTTAAGTTAGACTAGAACAAATGTGGTCTAGCAATGCTGACTAAGCACTTAAAATCTAATCACTCAACATGTATAAATTTTCTTCCTCTCCAGTTCCATCTCCCTTTTGCACTTTAATTCTCTTTCTCCCTCAGTCCCTTTCTATAAGAAACTTACAATTTACATCTGGGGAGGCATGGAAAAAGAAATTTGATGGGGTGAAGATTTGGGGGGGGGGGTAGGAAAAACCTGGGATTGACTTTTTCTTTGGAGAAAGGGGTGAAGAAAGACAGAGAGGTAGGAAAAGTAAAAGTAAAATAGTCCTATGGGTGTCCTAATGCATTTTTCCCTATTTTAAAAAGCTCAGAAAATTGCTGTTTTTGCACTTTGCCACTGAATTTTGATGACAAGATAATTCAGAGCTTCAATATATGGAAAATAAGGATGGAGAATGCTCATACAGTCTATGGACTTTAGGTTGCCTGCTAAGCAGTAAGAAAAAGTATAGCAAATGTATATCGAATTATTTTATATTTTAGCTTTGTTTCAATTGGAGACAAGCAGTAAAACAATAAATCAGTAAAAGCAAAGAGATTAATAAAATTTAGCTTCTCTGAATAAGTAAATATGACCAACGTTTGAAGGGGACTCTAATTTTTGAGGTAGAAAAACAGTGATCCTTACAGCTATTCTGATCATGAAATGTTTGAATAGATAGAATTCATCTTTTACTTCGCTATTATACTTAATAACCTTCTTATATTTAATCCTAAAATAATTGTGGCACAATTTATGTTGTCTAGTACATATTTTTTTCAATCACAGTATCTTTGGATGAGTGGTGCAGTGGCCTACAGGTGGCGATCTCGCCTCACAATCAGGAGGCTGTGAGTTTGATCCTAGATATTTCTATCTTTGGGCACAATGAGAATATATTTGCTAAATAATCTCCGTATTGGTGACAAGAAAGGCATCCGCCCAGTAAACACTCAGCTCCATTCAGTCGCCCCACAGGGATTATGGGGTCTTTAAAAGATCCTGATGAATCACAGTACCTTTGGAAGGTGAGTTTAATTACTAGGATGATTGTATGCTCATGACATCAGAGGTGGATCAAAGTAACCATCTGTATCCCAGAGGAGGGTAACTTTCAAGGTACACATTCTATAAAACTGAGGATAATATGTAAGGAAGAAGAGGGAAGATGTCTATCTATCATCATTCAAATAGCAAGCTGAAGTGATCCAGCTAATGTGTTAACGAATGTGTTTGTCCTGTATTTCAGGAACAGGACAGGATTTGTCAAGCTAATTACTTCTGGACTTTGAGTAGGAAAGTCCACAGTACAGTACCTTTGTATAAGGAGTGTTTCAATTTGGTGGCAGTTCAATCTAATTGTAATTTACAATTATATTTTAGTTTGTGATTCTCTTTTAACGGGGAACCTGTGGAAGAAAAGAATGGATGGGTGGATGGAGACAAGACATCCAAGATTAAGATAACATTGTACCCAAATGAGAAATATTAACAAAACATCATGTCAAAGTATGGGATTCAAACAGCCAGACATTCATAGATGAGCGTGCAATCCAATGGAATTTCCTATTGGAAGAAAGGAATGGTAGAGAGTTTCTCTTTCCCTGGAAACCTTTTCTCACTATCTCACACTCTGTTTCAGATATTTCCCTAATTCTCAGAAGCAGATGTTCAGGGAAGTAAAAGAAGAAGAAAGAACAGAGACTTGTTAAAAGAGTGGAATTATCTACAACAAAGCCAGGTGTATTTAGGAAACAAAGCATTTTGCCTCCTGAGTAACAAACATTTTTCTACAATAAACAAATAGTCTTTTAGCTAGATGCATAGAAAGCAATAAAACAAGATTTGTCAAAATCTCTTGAATGACCTTCCTAAAGCCCAGTGAACTATAATAATTCAATTTCCCAATCCATTGATTAATGTTATTACATTTACATCCCACTTGTTCCCCATGGAGCACAAAGTGGCATACACAGAATCTCCAGATGGCTTCCTATCTGGGACATAACATGCTTAGGAAAAAAAGTGACAGAGCAAGAACACATTCAAGGTGTATCAAATCATGTATGACATTGAAAATTAAACTGAAAAGAATTTTTCATCTTCTTGTAAAACTATAAGGACTAGGGATCTGCAATAAAGGTGATTAGAAAAAGATTAAGAACAACAACAAAAATATATCTTCACTCACTACACAATCAATCAGTGGAATTTATAATTCATTGTTACCTTGAATGGTTTCAAGGAAATAGATACAGTTATGGAAGACAGATTTATCAAGGGAGGGAACCCTTGACTCAGTGTGCCTTCCTGAGTAGGTATAGTTTATCTCCAAATACCAACTGGACTAATATACTGGTTGGAAAAAGAGTGGAATTGGATTATACTTTCTACTTATAAATACATACCCACCATCCCCAAATCATCTGGTTGGTCACTTAGTTTTATAATAACAATAATATATTGGGCAATGTTAGTATATAAATATGAAGTTATTGTCATGTCAATAATATTACAACAGGAATATATTTTTAAACTTCTGTTCTCGTTATACATAGAAGAAATAGTGGAAAAATTATTGTAACATACCTTAATAATCCCAGGTGGTCTAAGACTAGGAACAGGATCCATGTCTTGAAAGAATGGTAAATGTATATGTATTCTCATAAATATGCATACACCTTGTACTTGTACTTGGATTATCACTGCTAGTGGTGGATTTAGTTAATTCAAGTTTCAACATGTCCACATGTCAAGCACTTTTTTTTGCAAATTATTGCTCTGCAAATCCCGAGAAGACTTCTAGCCAATTAAAATGCACCACCTTTCTTTTTGCCTTTTAATTTCATCATCATTAGAACTCCTATCAAAAGCTTTACATAAAAAAAATGAGATGCCAAGGATGAGACAACTAGGAACCAAAGACAATTAATACTTATTGTTATTTAAACATGTTATGGTTGGGGCAGGTCATCCTGATCTCATTTCAAGAATCACTCTAGTTTGAAAATTATAAATTAATTAACCCGACTTTTTTTGCTTCATCATCCTGATATTGATATAAACAAGGAAACCTCCGTCCTCTTCATTTTGGAAGCTGCTGCTGTGTCATTATTTGCAGTGGACCAAAAGAAACAGAACAGAACCAATATTTTTTAATCAATCAAGGCAGGTTAAACAATTTGGCAAATTAAGCAATTTACTTACTCTGGAATAAGAATAAATCAGTTATAATTCATGCTAAATTGACCCTACTTGGGCTTTACTCAATTTTCTACCCATTAAACAAATAAAGAAATAATGATAATGGCCAATTAAGCATCCATTATCTAAAATAAGGAAAGCAAAAGAAACAACCTTCAGCAATGGCGCAGCACTGTCCAGAGCAAACCCCAATGATGCCAGAATAACAAAACATTCCTCATGATGTCACACCAATATCCCAGTTATGTGCTTGTACTATAATGACCTCTGCTAGTGCATACTATAAGTTGCCGTCTTTGTGTGACAACTTCATCAAATACATGTCTTTTATCTGCCTTGTTCTCCCTGCTGACACCTATGCAGCCCACGTGCGTAAGAATGTACACTAAACAACTCAAATATTCTTTAATAATGAGATTTTTCATTGTCTCTGAAATTTCTACAAAGGAGTAGAGTAGAGAGGATGGCTTTCTATAGGGAGATATATAGCAGTGGACTTATATACCGCTTCATAGGCCTTTCAGGCCTCTCTAAGCGGTTTACAGAGAGTCAGCATATTGCCCACAACAATCTGGGTCCTCATTTTACCCACCTCGGAAGGATGGAAGGCTGAGTCAACCCTGAGCCGGTGAGATTTGAACCGCTGACCTGCTGATCTAGCAGTAGCCTGTAGTGCTGCATTTAACCACTGCGCCACCTTGATAGCAGGAAAGGCAGGATTGTATTTATGTAGACCTATGTAATTGACTTTTGATGGTCTTACTGTTGTGATTTTGTGACTTATGGGAATATCAGTGTCCCTTTTTCCCAGTTTATATTTATCATCAATAGAGGCAAATACTACAAATGCTATGACCGCAGTAGGGATGAGGAGACTAGTTACCTTTCTTTCAAGAGATGATGAATCATAAATAAACCCTTACAATAGGTGAAAGGGATCAGAGGCCAAGCTATATCATAATTCATTGGAAAAGGTTGCAGCTTCAATGGAATCAATAGGCCATTAAGCTTAGCCTTCGCCACTGACCAAAACAGCAAAAGTAACAGATCACAATCTTTTTTTTTTCCATTTTCATTTGACTGTAATTATTATTTAAAAATATTAATACAAGTAATAATCTTGAACAATACCTGCCCACACCAGTGGGAAAAGAAAAAATCAAAAAGAAAAGGCAAAAAAAAAAAAAAAGTAAATAAAACAAAAAAAGACAAAAACGACAAAGGACAAGGCAGGAAAAAAAACAGAACACAGGTATCTATTATAAAAAAGAAGAAGTATATCAACTGGTTACAACATGCTTTGGTGCTTCTCTTCCATTAACTCATATTAATTCAAATATCTTAACTCAAATGTTTACCATATTAACATCATTATACCTCCAGTTTTAATTACCTATAGTTATTTAAACATCCTTCATCCTTAGCTATGCCAAAGAATTAATCCATAACACATGCTGACATTTCATTTACTTACTTGTAAAATCCTCTATTGACATCAAATCCTCATATCCTATTTTAGCTGAACATCCATAATATTTAATTATATCATATATCATAACATTTTCCCAGTATTGATTAACATTTGATTGTATGTATTTTATTTAGTTTTTATAATAGTGATAATTATTGTAATTAATACTCTTTATGTATAATCCAAAAATGTTTTCTCATATCCAATTATTATTTATCATATCGACTCCACATTATATACATTGCTATCAATATCAATTATTATTCAGCTATATCTGTTACAAAAAGAGCAATTAGGTTTAGCTAGTTTTCAATTGTATTCTTCAATCTATCAGCCAATTCCACATTATATACATTACCATCAATATCAATTATTATTCAGCTATACCTATTACAAATTAAAGTAATCAGATTTAGCTAATTTTAAGTTATATTCTTCCATCTGTCAGCCTGTGTCCCTCCAATAGCAAAATTTTCTCAGTCCAATTGCCATTCGTTGGATAAATTTACCAAGTGTTTTTATAAGCAAGTCCAGACAAAGATATCTTCGCACCTCTTGGCTCTGAATGTCAGTGATGAAATAATAATGTTGTCCCGGGCTTGTAAAACTTTTCAAATTGACTTTAATTCTCAAGGGTGGAGTTTTCATTTCTCCTGCACTCTGTCTCTTTAAGTGAATCTTCTTTATAGCTCCCCCCCTCCTTTCTTCCTCTGAGATAGACCAGACGCCATTTCTCACATTTTCCATTTGTATTTCAGGAACATTCAAACATTCAACGATCTCAGTTTTTCCTTCATATTTTAAAATCAGATGATCCAATTTTCTTTCCAATCTCTGAAAAGAGTCAAAAAGCTCTCGACATGCGGAGAAAAGAATCTGGAGTGAAACCTTAGGAGTATTTTCAGACGCCATGATGTGTCACAGTTAAAAATTACAAGTAAAAACACGCTGGAAACTGTGCAATCTTATCTGATCGTAAACACAGCCAAGTAATAAAAATGTCAGATCATGAAGGGCTAATTAGTAGAAAGTTAACTTTACGATCCACTTAGAGAGAGTCAGTGGGGAGGGCTGCCGAAGCGTTCCTTGAAGCGTTTAAGAAATAAAGTAGCCACCAGCCATAAATCCATTAAAAAAGGACCAATTCACCGCTAGATTCTTCTATTTTTTGGTTTCAATTAGCTTAAGCTTTTAGTGCGGACAGTCTCTCTTGAATAATAAAATCAGCTTACCAGATGACATCACTTCTGCCATTCTTAGGGGCAACCTGCAGTTTCAGTTAGCACGCAGCTAATCCAGAAAGGAATTGGCACGAGGGGTTAATACCCCCCCCCCAGAGACTTTGCGCATGTCTCTGGGGTCCTGGGTCTCCCCTCACCTTCACTGTCGTCTCCGGGACAGCTAGGGTCCAAAAACCCGTCCAAAAATCCTTTGGAATAGAGGAATTTCAGGAATAGCCTGAAACTCCGTCTTCTCACTGCTAAGCCCCGCCTTCTTCCCCAGATCACAATCTTGAAGGCAGGGATTAGGCAAGCTAAATGCAAACAATGAGTTATTGTTTGTAGCCGATGATTTGAAGTAAAGTATTTGTCTTCTTTCATTCAGTCACATCTATATTTGTGTCATCAGCAGGGATAAAAGGCCTCCCGTCCTTGCCTTCCTCCTGAATCATTTGCAGTGTTCCAAAATAGTGCAAGTCTCTGGTTAATGTCCTTTAATAACCCAAAACAATTACAGCAATTGTTTTATATATTTATTTAGGATAGAAAGTTTATGTTAGATCCACCTGAGTAAAATGTTAGCTAAAACATATAACATAGTTATATGTGCACATCACTTGTAATGAATCATTGTCTATTACAGGGTTCATCTGAATCCACCATCTCTGAATAAATTCTAATAACCCAAGGTTAATTGTTGTTATAATTAATTTCTTTCCTGATACTTACTGGGGCCTCACAGAGGGTGGGATTCTGTTTCCTAAAGACAACACTTTTTCCTTGACCCTTTAGAAGTGATTGCAATGCTACATTGTTTTTGTATTTTCATGTGCAGGAGAAATAACAGGGGCAGTCATTTGGAAAATAGCAAGAATTGCCTTTACCAAGGCTCTGATGAATAGAAATTTCATTTCTACCAACAGTTTTCCAGAATTTGGTGGCCTCCTGGAAACTTTTCTTCCAGAATTTCCTGTCAGAATGGCCAATGACTGTTGGGAGATGTAGTTCTGTATGTCCTGGGGGAGTGTCCAGATTAAACAGAACAAAAAAACAGACTTGGAAGGGACCTTGGAAGTTTTCTAGTCCAATCCCCTGCTCAGGCAGGAAACCCTATACCATTTCAGACAAGTGATTGTTCAATCTCTTCTTAAAAACTTCTTGTGTTAGAGCAACTTTGGGAGGTAAGTTGTTTCATTGGTTAATTGTTCTAACTGTCAGGAAATTTCTCCTTAGTTCTAGGTTGCTTCTTTCCTTGATTAGTTTCCATCCATTGCTTCTTGTCCTGCCTTCAAGTGCCTTGGAGAATAGTTTGACTCCCTGTTCTTTGTGGCAACTCTTGAGATATTGAAATACTGCTGTCATATCACCCCAGTCTTCTTTACATTAAAGTAGGATATACACAATTCCAGCAACCATTATTTATATGTTTTAGCTTCCTATCCCCTAATCATCTTTGTTGTTCTTCTCTGTACTCTTTCGAGTATCTCAACATCAGTAGAGATAAAATGCCCCATATCCTTGCCTTCTTTATATCATGGCAATCAATTGGATACAGTATTCCAAATATAGCCTTAGCACGCCATTATAAAGTGATGTTAATACTTCACTGATTAGAGAAATCTGCTCCAGACTAATCTGGAATCTTCATATTTTTTCCCCTAGCTTCAGATTTTTTTTCCATAGCCACTCATGAATAATCCCAGTATCTTAACCATTGAGAAGATAGAAAATCACCATATCATATTCCGTACACAATGATGCTTTCATGTCTCCAGCAAGTTGGGAATAATTGCTTTAAACTTCACAATTCTAGGTTCTTTTTCAAAGAGCATTACATTGTTACAGAAAAAAATAAAACAATTCAAATCTTCAATTCCTTTTTGCCATCCATTTTAGTGCTGAACATCACACCCCTCCAATTGATCCATTCTCAAATATCAATATAACTTTAGTTTTTCATATATAGAAGTACATACATTCAAGAAATAGATTCAATTACTGAGAGAAATGGTAGTAATCATGAAAGGTGAAAGGCCAAAACACAGTAAATTTGTGTTTTAGGTAACTGCAAATAGTCATGGCTAGGAACATGTGCATAATACAGGAAAGATAAATCTGAATTCACTTAAGTAAGTCCAAAATAGTTGTAAAGGCAGTGCCTAGAGTTCCCATTTCTGATGAAATATAAAAATAATTATAGCTTCCATATATTTTAATGGGAAATATTCATTTCTACATAGTTTCTGTTAATAACATGCTGAGAGTTTTCTAACAGGGAGTCCAGAATTGTTCCCCTGTGTGAAGTGACTTTGCATATTTCAAGAGGTGGCAATTTTTTAAAAAAAGAAATATTAAAAAATGAATTTAGATACCGCTGTGTTTGACTACTTTTGATACATCCCACCCTACTGGCAATCAGATAAATTAGTTATTCATCTTTACAAAAATAGTGACAGAATTGCAAAAGGAATCCATCTGACCAGTGGTGGGATCCTGCCAGTTTAACAACCGGTTTGGTGATTGTGCCTAATATGCACTGTGCATGCATGCAGTTTTAACAAAATTTACTGCTAAGGAGTAACACAGCTGAGGCATGGCAATCTACTCTGCTGTGTAAATCAGCTGAGAAGATATAGATCAGTAAAGCGTAGGTGGGCGGGCTGCCTAAGTGTCGGAGTGAACTGGTTGGCTCTCAGCTGATCATTGGAGCTACTGGTTCGCCCAAACCGGTCCAAACCCGTAGAATACCACCTCTGCATCAGACTTAAAATAAAAAATGATTCCTCATAGTTTTGTGGATTTCCATGTTCTAAATTATAAGGGTCTCTGAACTATAGTTACAATATCTTTGTACTATATCTGAAAACCATTTTTCTTAGGCCCATTTTTTTGAATTTTTTTTTGCATTTTTAAACATAAAAAACAACATTAAAAAAAATCTCATCCATTACATACAGCATGTCGTTTGGTTACAAGTGTTTTTGCATCCATATTCTCAATTACATATACAATCACAGATTTTCCGTCTAATATAACTAAATACCTCACTTTCATTGTACAACGTATATTCAATTACAATTAATATTTCTTTCTTTTCAATAAACCTAATTCCCTTACATTCTTGATTGTCTGTTTAATAGCAATATACCTTTATGTAATCACTTATCTTATTCTGAATATTTTTACAGTATAAAAGAATTTACCAACTGTTTATATTTATATATCGCTATTTTCTTAGGCCCATTTTTAATCTTATTGTTTACTTGATTTGAGACCTCATCATTGCTTTGCATTATCATTCTAACTGTGGTGCCCTCAGATAAGCTTTTGGTTTTGTAAATTATACTTAAACGAGCCAAAGCAAATTCATGACTGAGAACCGGAGAATCTGAACACAACTGGACCTGGCAGAGTCACCTTTGTTTTAAAGAGAATGTAGTTCAAACACATTATTTCCCATCCATATTGAATGTTCAGCTATGCTCAATAGAAGCCGTACACAAGATGCATTTGCAAGTCAGTCCTGATACAATTCAAACTTCTGCTTCAAATCACTGACCCATTATGACTTTCTGAATAGGAGAATTGGTTCAGAAGTGCCCAGTTCAACTTGACAATTGGTTTAACCTTTCAGAATAAATCTTAAAAGTAAATACTTTTAGATGCTTAAGTGAACTGGCTTGGAATTAATGTCCACACTGAAACTTCATCTTATTGAGTAAAAAAATGATAGCTATTTCATAGCGCTTTATTGCATTCCACCAAGTGGATTATAGTTTCAGCATATTGCCCTCAACAGTCTGGATCCTCATTTTACCCACCTCAGAAGGATGGAAGGCTGAGTCAACCTTAAGATGGTCAGGATTGAACTGCTAGCAATCGGCAGAATTAGCCTATAATATTGTATTCTCACCACTGCATCACCATCTAAGAAGCTTGTTTCTGAGTCACCAATATTTTTCCATTTGAGAAAGATTTTTTTATTAGTTTTAATTTATGAGCTGTATTTTGATGATAGAGATGACCAACTCAGCTAATAGTCCAACTGGAGCTTCCCAACTGGTTGTTAGACTGCCTTTGAGAATACAGTTGCTTTGCTCTAAAAAAATTACCAGAACAACCTAGGCAAGGCTTTTTCAATCTTCTCATATTCAGACAGTCAGCAGTGACTATTCAAAAGACTAAGGAAAAAGGAGGAAATATACACAAAAGTTGGTAGTGACCCAATCCTGATCCATATAAAGATGCCATTTTAGTCTTACTTTCATTTTAACACATGCCTTGCCACAATGTGTCCAGCATAATTTCAAACCAAAATAAGGAAATATAGGGTAATCCATTGGGGAAAAAAAGGAATTTACACAAAAAGAATATCACAAGTAACTTATGACTTATTCCACACAAGGAGAATTAACACTCCCCCCCACCCCACCAATATTGTAGCATCTTAAAAACTCCTATTCTATATATCAGGTATGCAAACGTACCTTCCAAAAGTGTTATTTACAGAATTTGGGTTTACTTTACAACCCAACTCTATTGTCCCAACTTTTTTTGGCAGACTTTAGAAGGCACCCTATTTTGATTGGGTTATGGTATTCACAAAAATTGGGAGAAGGTTAATTTGGGGTTTTGGAATGGTTAGCTATTTGTTATGGCTTCTTTGACATGAGGGTTTGCTTAAGAGTTTTATATAAGTTTTCTTACAGATCTTATTTTACCAAGACATAGTGGGAATTATATAAATTAATTTAATAAAATTAATATTAAACATGTCGATGGAAGCTTTATTTGCAGAACAACCATATGAGAAAACACTGAGAGACAACAACATGAAGGCGACTGAACTTTAAGACTTAGTTTTGATTTGAACACTTCCCAAAATCCAGCATTCAAAATCCAGCATTTCATTCTGACTCCAACTACCCAATGCCTCTTGGCTTTCACCCAATTAAGTATTGCCTCAATGAGAAAAAAATCCAGAACATGCCACCAATCAAGATACTTCTGGATGGCTAGGTCTGTGGCCCTATCTTATCATTAAAGCCTTATTAAATATGGCACCTTGTTGGTCAACCACTGCAGAGTTCTGAACAGAGCAATTATTTTCTGATATGGCTTACAGCATTGTAGCTTCGGCAGTTGGACAACATAAGCATGGATTCTTTTTGGGATTCTTAAGCTTGGCTAAAACTTCCACTTTAATTCAATTATTTTCAACTAAACAGTCTCAGTCATCTGTGCCACTGATCTTGGCTTTGATTTCATATATATATATATATATATATATATAGTTGTATTTGTGCTGATAGATAAATAAATAAAGGAAGAGTAGTATAGATCTATTTCAAGCTATTTAGCTCTCATCAGCTAGCTATACCCTTACTGGGAATGGCTAGCTGATGAAAGCTAAATAGCTTGAAATAGATCTATACTAGTCTCCCTTTATTTATTTATCAGCACAAATACAACAAAATGTAACAAAAAGGCAACAGTAAAAATATTGGGTTTCTGCCTGGATGGTCTCTTGTGACGAGCCGAAGGACAGAGAATGGAAGTAGTGATCTTCCTCCCATATTTGGGCATACCGGGGGTTGTAAAAGAAATCTAATATGTGTGTGTGTGTGTGTGTGTGTGTGTGTGCACGCGTGTGTGTGTGTGTATATAAACTTGTAAGATTCTGTGGAACCAATTTGTGTATGTCACTTCTCTGTCAAAGGTTGGGTATTACAACCTTAAAATACCCATCATACATTCAAAATTAAATCTAGATTTACTCTGTGCACACACAAACCAATGAACAAAGCATTTTCATATGCTTGTCATTGGATGGGAATAATAGAAACAATTAGTAGTCTTAACCAAAGTGAATTGACCTTCTCTCATGTATGAACACACACATACAGAAAATAAGTGTTCGACTTTAGGGACAAAAAAGAAGCATTAGCAACAGATCTGAAATAAGTGACTACTTGAAATAGAAGTCATCTCCATAAAAAAGGCTGCTAATTGCAATTAGACATAAAGAATGATCTCAGCAGATGCTATACAACTAATTTCAACTCAATCCAATTATTTTGCTGCTTGATACACCTGAAAGAGTATCAGAAATCTGAAAAGCTGTTATGAGAAAATTCATCACTGCATTTGGCTTTTTTGAGAAAGACATCAAGACTCTAAGATTGACTGCAATTATAGCTGATATTCTATTTTTTATATAATTATGTGTAATTTTTCAAAACTGAAATATAATTAGTAAATCATCACCACCAGGTGCTAGATTACTTAACAAGTTAGAGAAGGACAGCATCCTGAAAGCAGAAAGGAATGATGGTTGCTATTACAAGTGATCAAAGGGAAATATTTATTTTAATTGACTTTGTTAAATTTCATAGAATTTTTTTATTGATTTTACCAAACACTGTCTCCTCTTACTCCACCTATATTACTTTCAGATTATGTAAATCAGAATTTCAGAATAGTAGCTCCAGGGCAGTGGAAAAACGTTTGAGACAGGGCTTGCATGAACAAGGAATACTATAACATCCAGCCAAGCTCTTTGTTTGGATTTTAAAGTTTTAAGTAACTCTCTTTGGACCCAAATGAGAAACAATGAGGTTGACATACCTGAACTGCAAAAGCCTGTGTAAGCTATGTCTATTTACAACTCGCATTCCGGATCCAAAGAAAGTGTGTATCATGACTTGAGAATACAGAAACTGGCTTTGCAGAATACATTTCAGAAAATCGGACTAATATTGAGTTGGACAAATTGTGGTTAAGCAATGGATTAAGCCAAGATTTTCTTAGTTTCACTATAAAACAGATCATTCTGTTGATTTATAAACCTGCTCATGTGTTTGGGAAGAGTGTGCCATGTGAAGATGACCATTGTAATTTGCAATTGCAATTACCCTGTTGCCAAAGTTATTTGAGGCCTGCATTGTATATGAAATTGTGAATTCTCCATACTGAAAATATTCACCCAGCTATTGCCTTGAAGATCAGGAACAATGACTTGGATTTTTTTTTAACATTTGGGATATTAAAAGGGATGGAGTCAGACAGAGGCCAGTAAGAGGTGCATGACAGATTCCAGTAGAATGAGAACTTGTATTCTCTAAGCATACATGTGATAATAATAATAACTCCAAATCAGTTCAATTTTCTGAATCTATTTTGAGCATTCAATTTGATGTTTTCAGATGCATTTTGGGATAAAAATATCTCATAGACTTTGGCTTGATTTGACATACCAAATCACAAATTTAATTTTGATTTAACTTTCAGACTTAGAATTTTAATCCACTGCAATCAGATTTGCAAACCTGAATGATTTTGTGATCAAACTAGTGTATACATGACTGGATTCTTTCCCAAAGTATTCCAGAAAAAATATTCTAGAAGAAACATTGTATTCCTGTAGTTTACATAATATTTCTGTAAATTATTTCCATTCTAAACCACTGTTGGCCTGTCTATTTTAACTGAATCAAAGGTTTCTGATATTGCTTTCTCATAGTAAATTAATTTTATAAAATAAGCTGTGAGAATTGCCATCTGTAGCTTTTCTCTATTGCTCAATTGCTGGGCTGCTACTGTTGGGCTGCATTTATATCCCTTAGGGCCAATCATGTTCTACTTGGTTTGATAAGAGTAATCTGAAACCACAAGTTAAATAACATTACTTAGTCAATGAATTATGAATAAATGGGCAAAGATACTGCACACAATGGGGAAATTTGGCAGCAATTGATGTGAGAGTAAGAAAATTTAAGATGATGGTAGTGTGTGGCTATCTGAATGCATGCCATTAGAATAACAATTCTTTCTATGTCGGACTTCTCCAGACATAGAGCCCTGTGTACTCAAAACTACAATACAAATTCTCATTCTACTGGAATCTCTCATGCACTACCTCTTACTGACCTCTGTCTGATGCCATAGGTATATAGATGCTTATACATATCTACTAAAGCCTCGAATTCATGGAACTTTGTGTAGGAGATGATGAGCCCAAGCTCAAGGGAGAGGTCAAATGCATCATCAGTCATGAATCCCTACGGGTCTACAAGAGAGCTAAGTCCAGCCCACCTTGAATTACTTTCTATTCTTAACTTCCTCTAACTTTTCTTGACCGTTAGTAATTCAGATTCTTGTAGAAAGCTTAAGCTTACAATAAATCCTTACACTTGTTTAACTGCTTGGATCTCCCTATTTCTTTGGTGCTTGACACTTTGGTCTGAAGGCTTCCCTGCTTCCCTTCCAAATATTTGTAAACAGGAATTTTGGCTATGATAAAATGGACTATTATCTCTTCCTTGGGGTGTATGCAATCATCCCTTATCGGATCTTAATGGAAGACCAGCGATAAAAAGGTATCTTAATTTAATTTAGCAGAAGAGCCCCATCATTTGGCTGCTGCTAGTGTACAAGAGTATATTGTATCCTGAAATCATTAGCTCCACTAGATCAAAACATCTTCCTGGGCCACCATTCCACAGGCTTGTAATCTAATGATACCATCCTGATCACTTGTTTTGGTGAACTTCCATTTTTGACCCATCTTGCTGCAAATAGGACTTACCTTATGTACTGAAAAGAGCTTTGGACAAAAAACTTCTTTCGCTTGCTAGAACTGCTTCCCTCTTTAAATGGAAAAGGAAAGAGGTTCCTGTCCCAGCACCATTGTGGCAGTAGCTATCCATAATAGTATAGGGATCTGCAAGCCACAAGTTCAATGGAAATAGTGATATCTCTGCTGCGGATGGAAATGGACTGCTTGAAGGAGACTGAATAAAAACATTCCTTTCTCGTCCCAGGGTTTTCTCTTCTTTTCACAAATGTCCTCCTCTCCCATGAAAACTCTACCTCCTTTCCATGCTACTGTTTCCTATTCACTCTAACATTTTTTTTTTCCTGATACAAATATTGTAGAAACTGTTGTCAAATGCCACAGTAAAAGAGTTGGAGTTGGAGTTTGGAGTTTATTCGATTTGTAAGCCGCCCTATTCCCCGAAGGGACTCAGGGCAGCTGAACAAAAACCAAGGGAAGGGGAACAAATACAGAAAAGTAAGACAAAACAGGGCACCGATACAAACGATTTAAAAAACACAGCAAGCACAGCAAATTCGAGTAGGGGGGGGGGGGACTCAACCCAGGCTTGCTGGGACAGCCAGATCTTAACGGCTGTCTGGAAGGCATGAAGGGTGGCGAGGGTCCAAATCTCCACGGGGAGCTCGTTCCAAAGGGCCAGAGCAGCCACAGAGAAGGCCCTCCTCTGGGTGGTCGGCAGCCGGCATTGGCCGGCAGATGGAATTCGGAGGAGGCCTAATCTGTGGGATCTAATGTGTCTATGGGAGGTAATTGGCAGGAGGCAGTCTCTCAAGTACCCAGGTCCAATACCATGTAGGGCTTTATAAGTGACAACTAGCACCTTGAAGCATATCCGGAGACCAATAGGTAGCCAGTGCAGCTCGCGGAGGAAAGGTGTAACGTGGGTGTACCGAGGTGCACCCACAATCGCTCACGCGGCTGCATTCTGGACCAGCTGAAGTCTCTGAACACTCTTCAAGGGCTGCCCCATGTAAAGCGTAAAGAGTACAGATGATGGTTTGGCATCTTAAATTGTTTGGGATTTCTTTAGTATCTTGCTCTTGTCAATTAGGGCCTACATTTTGAACACTACCCTTCATATTTTAAACAAAGGTATATGTGCTATGCTGCCTGTATTTTTTTTAAAAAGCTACAAATTATGCAGCACCACTATTGGGTATATATACTACTTTATACAATTATGTGCTCTATATCCTAAGGAAAAACTGATAGCTGAAAAAATATCCTGGAAGGACACAGGGCAATCCATGTCTGTATCATGGCAACAACAACAATCTACAGAGGGGTCCATTTAAGACACCACAGTTCAGATAAACTGAAAGGCAATCTTTTAATTATTTACTTACCATTTTTTATTCTGTCACAATAAAAAGGTACAGAAAGAATTAAAGTGTATACATTTGAGAAAATAAAGAGCATCAATGCAATAGCAAACATGGATAAGAACAACAACAGAATCATGTCTTAGTAATTTCTAATAGGAGCATGAGATTCAAATTATGAGCAGAGACACACCTAGCAGCACATTCCTTTACCCAAAGAGTCTGATATGGTACTGCTCTATTCCATCATGCCACTCAGGACTTTTTAATCCAAGCATTGTGTATCCAAATTGTATGAGACATGATACTTTTCAGTCCTCTATTTTATTGCATAGTTAGTTCTTCAACAATCTGCAACCTCGTCCCTCTTCCCACATTTAATTAAATCCCACTCAATACAATTCAACTCAGTTGTCTTAAAAGAACACTTTATGTTTGCTGCTTTGCAAACATAAAATAAGCTTAAAAATTACTGAAATAAATTCCAAGGAATTAACCGAGAAAGGTGAAGCCTTTTTCACTGGGAAATAACCTTTATATAGCAGCATTAATTTGGAAGTAGTAGTACTGAACTCAATGAGAATTTCCACTAAGTGAATCTTACAATTGGACATTCAAAGTAACTGAAATACATGCAAAGC
Source organism: Thamnophis elegans (assembly GCF_009769535.1). Lineage (NCBI taxonomy): Eukaryota > Metazoa > Chordata > Lepidosauria > Squamata > Natricidae > Thamnophis > Thamnophis elegans. Next base: position 1,037,775 of record NW_022473861.1, on the reverse strand, counting down.
GGCAATAGAGACTAGAGAAAATCTACATTAAAATAATGTAAATTCATTGCAAAATATATTAAGTGAGGTTGTAAAGAAAACACATTAACTCCCAGTGTTATTGAAAGCTTTACTGCTAGGATTGTCAAATTTTGATTGCTGATGGAGACAGTCTTGTGCACTGCAGCTTTCAAGATGCTGAGGCATGTCTCTTGGAAATAGAACTGGTAGTTAGTGAAAACCCAAATGTGCTCTTCAAAGGAGGACTAGTACCTTTGTGTTTCCTCCAGAGTCACAATATAGAGTAGGAGATGATCCACAAAATTTGCAAGGCTGGTAAGAGGCTCCCCAAAGAAGTAAAAATTGTAGCCAAATGAGCCAAGAAAAGCACACCAAGGAATGCTGGGGATAGGCTAATACTCCAAGGCAGATGAAGTTCTCACAGAGCAGCTTGTAATTCTCACACCATCTGAGTAGCAAGTTTCAAGGGATTGCCGGATTTTAATATTCATTGCTGAAGTCACATCTGTACCAGTCTGATGCTTTGATTTTAGCCCGATTTGCATTGTGCTTGTACAGCAAGCAAACTAAAAGGACACAATAAAAAGTCCAGTGATACTTCTAAAAATTATTGTGCTTATTCATTCCTACTATTCTGGTTAAATTTAAGGTAACCTTTTTAGTGGTGTTCAATCTTTGCACTTAATTAATTTGCTTTAAATATATCACTGTGCAGTTTAATTTTTTAATTTTTTCATTCTGTTAGTTTATTACCTGATAGTAATAATGTAAATTAGAAAGAAAGAAAGAGAGAGAGAGAGAGAGAGAGAGAGAGAGAGAGAGAGAGAGAGACAAAGAAACAGTTGTAGAGAGTTGTAGACTGGACTGGAAGTCAAAAGGCAGCAGTGACAGATCATGTTCGTATTATTTTCACAAACACTATGTGAACTTGCTCAGATACACAGTTGAGTATAACTTGTCAACTTGTTTCCTTTCACGCTTCTTTCTCCTCCAAAAAGCTTTGCCCATTTGGAACAAGGTGGCAGGATTTTCTTCATCACTCGACATGATGATACAGGCTCCAAATTTTATCAAGAATACAAGAATTTATCAAGCGGTTAACAGAGATTTAGATTCATTCAGTGACATAATTGAAATAGTTAGATTTTGAACTGACTTCAAAGCATCTGTAGAAAGTTATGACCCAGCCCTCTCCCAGAAAAATGAAATATTGGAAATATTGAAAAGACATAATATTACATTTCCCTGGATGTGAAAAGAGAGAATCTTGTTTTAAAGACAGAATAGCTCCCTGCAGCTTCCTGCTCCCACCCCCTTTGCCAATGGGCCATTAAGATGCCCAAGCCAGTCCCTTTACACAATAAAGAGTTCTCCACTTCAGCTCCAGGGGGTGGAATTAAGGCATAATTAGCCTTTACCCACTCACCACATGGCATCTGAGAACTCAACCAAACCTGGATTCAAAACACAGCCTAGAGAGCTGCCCCTGCATGGCTCCATGGGAGTCTGACAACCAATCAGAATACATTTCTTACACAGGAACAAGAAACAGAGAGGTGGGGTTGAACAGGTTATAAAAAGCCTAGCAAGACCCTCCTTCAGCCCTTTTCTGCTTCTCCACCCAACATTGAAGCATGTGATCACCTTTTCTGTTCAGGACTCAAGCCATGTGGTCCTGTCCACTATTAAACCATCTTTCCAAGCAGCCTCCATGTCTCCAGTGTCTTTTTCCCCACTTGGAGCTGAACACAGAAGGACATTTCTTTCATCACATCGTTTGAAGTATCACTTTCTTCACCTTTTCCTTTACATTCTAACTCTTGCATCATACAGGTATATCCTTTCCTCATATAGTTGCTTTCCAATCTGACAAACAAACAAACAACTAAACAAAGCAAGCAAGCTTGTCTGCCTTCTCTCTTGACTGGAAGAGAACAACAAGATAGAAAAAGAATGTTGTGGTCCATCTTAAACAAGAATGGCTAAAATGTTCTACAAAGATAAAAACTATTGATTTTCTTTAAGGAACATTTTGCATATATTCTACACAACTCAATGGTTATGGGTGAGGCATAGAATTTTGAGTAATTAACCAATTTAGATATAATTCACAATTGAAACTTTCAGGGCTAAGCTGGTGAACAATTTGAGTTTCATAATAACTAAAAAATAACTTGCAAGTCTCTGAAAGGTTATTGGTTCAAAATTATTTAACATGAGAACCATAAGTAGTCTATAATGTCTTCACTGCCTCCAGAAATAATTAACTGGCAGGCTGAGAGCTTATAATACTATTACAGTCTGCTCAGTATGCTGTGAAACTTCCTTGTTAGTAAAGAGCAAATAGCAAAGTTTTAAGGAGGGATTCAGTGCTTTGGGCTACAACTACAGGAGAATGTCTTTATTCAAATATATTCAGCAGAAGATGAGTTTTTAAAAGAATCACTTGATAGCAGAAAGCCAACAATTAGAAATGAGGAGAACAGGGAAACTAACATTTATTCTACTGGTGACTAATGTTACTTATATTTTCTGAAGAGCCTAAGCCTCTGCACAATATAGGAATCCATATTAAATACATTTTTACGGTTGCTTTATTTGCATCTCTGAATCAGTATTGACAATTATAATGTGATGTTTTAGGTCTGAATCTTTCAATAGCTCTAGTCTAGCCCAGTCTATTTTTTTTTTATTCATTGAAATGAAAATTTGTTGAGAACATCTTTTGAGTTGGCTATATATCTGTTTAATTGTTAGGCCATTCAACTTTCTCAAACCTATTTCCTAATGTTTGTTTGTGGCTGTTTAACATGGTATAATTTATCAATTCATTAAGCAAGTAACTATGCCTTGATTCACCAAATTATTTTAATTGTGTCATTATTCCTTAATATGGTGAAATGTTATTTTGATCCCATATATTTATCTTGGTTCTACTTTGCACCTCACCTCATCATGCAAAAGTTGCAACTTTTACCATCTCTCATATATTTTTTTCACTTTCCTTTTTTCAGTTCCCCTTCAAATCAACAATATTCTTTTTATACTTGATCCTAAAAAGAGACACTTTTTTCAAATTCCATCTGAAAAGTCTTTAGTTGATTCATGTATCCAAGATATGCCATTTTTGTTCTCTTCAGCAATTGTGAAGCAAGGATAATATGCTAAATGATAAACCTTATCCTTTTATGTATCACTCTTATTGGATCCTTCTTGGATGCATTTAAATAGTTCATAGAATTTCCCAGCATGCCTGATTTTGCCTGTTTGAGACTTCATCAGGCTTTAGAAAGAGAAAACCAAAAAGAAATGAAGCTTTCAATTCATATTACAGTCTTTTTAACAGTACCAGCTGCATAATTCTGCCTTATTTTGAAGATATTACTCGGTAGTTGTTAAGATCCCACTATTATATCATTTATGAGTGCTGAGTGAAGTGTAGGCACAGCACAGTTCATTCTAAATCAAATGATACCATCTCACAGAAATAATTCATTTGCTCTCCACAGGAAAAAAAAAGAGAGAAAGAAAAACCATTTTCCCCTTATTAACTTTTCCTGGACCTTAATTGTTTATTCATCAGGTTCTGAAGGAAGTTTCGTTTAAAAATGTGTAAACAATAGAACTGTAATGAATACAACATTAAATACAAACAATGTAATATTGTTAAAATGCAAAATAAAACTGCAAGGAAATGTAACTTGGTGGAACAAAGACTCTCGGCATTATTTATAATAAAGTAAAACAATAATGCCTTATGCTTTATTATAGAGCTTCCATTGTGCTAATTCTGTAGCAGCATTTAAGCTATATGTTTTCATTTAAAGGCTAATCAGAAAATCCCCCCCAAAAAAGGAAACTCTAATTGTTACATATCCAGATTAGGGAGTGAAGTCAGTGTGCAAAGGCTTCACTAAGCTACACCACCAAGGCGGGAAAATAGTTTGTTCCAGTGGTGAAGTTCAATTTTTTTTACTACTGGTTCTGTGGGTGTGGCTTGGTGGGTGTGGCAGGGGAATGATACTGTAAAATCTCCATTTCCACCCCACTCCAGAGGAAGGCTACTGCAAAATTTCCATTCCTACCCCACTATGAGGCCAGCCAGAGGTGGTATTTGCCAGTTCTCTGAACTACTCAAAATTTCTGCTAACGGTTCTCCAGAACCTGTCAGAACCTGCTGGTTTCACCCCTGGTTTGTTCCTATTTGCTGAACCAACTGACAGCTCCCTATAAAAGATGAACTGTCAGCCAGACTTGTTGCTGGGTTTTACTTGTTGTTAATAAAAAGTGTTGCATCAGATCTCTCTCTATCTCTTCCATCAACTCACTATCTAACAATAATTTATTAGTCAAAATTTGAAACAAATAGGCAGTAGACAATTTATGGGTATTTTGCATCCCGTCTATTTAAAGCTATCATAGACGCTATCATATAAAAGCAGTGACAATCTATGAAAATCAAGCCTGTGATTGAATTCAACCAGTAAAAGGTAAAGGGATTTGAGAGTGGCACATTTTTTACAATGAGTAGAAGGCAAATAGTCTGGAGAACAGCAATGGAAGAGAAGCCTGGCAGGGGAAATGGAGACTCATCACAGGAGTGTTTGGTTATAGGAAAGGCACATACATAGAAACTTAGAGAGTGACAAAGAAAGCCAGAATTTGGGAAGCTTCTTGCCACAAGAAAGAGGGAGTAAAATTGACAAACTGGAGCCTTGCACACGTCTGTGTACAGAAGAACATCTTTTACCCATACTTTGGGAATGGAGAATGTTTTTAGATTGAAGAGAGAAGGGGAATGGGGAGAACCAGCTTTCCTTTGCAGTTTGTAAAGAGGCCTTGAAGATTAATATGGAACAGTGATGGCTAACCTTTTTCTTATGGTGTGCCAAACTATTGCGCATGCACACTTGTCCACACTAATTCAATTCAATTTCCTGAAGCCTTGGAAGAGAAAAAACAGCCTCCCCCAGCCCCCCCCCCCACGTGCCCTCCAGAACCCGGAAATGGATCATTTCCGAACTTCCAGTTGGTCCATTGAGGCAGTTTTTCACTCTCCAGGGCTTCAGGAAAGCCTCCAGAGGCTGGGGTGGGTGAAAAACAGGCACAATGGGTCAACTGGAAGTTTGAAACAAACTTCTGGTTGGTCCATTGGGGGCATTTTTTGTCCTCCCCAGGCTTCCGGAAAGCCTCCAGAAGCTGGAGAGAGCAAAAAACAATTGGAAGTTTGGGAATGAACTTCCGGTTGGGCCATTGGCTTTTCACCCTCCCTAGGCTTTAGGAAAGGCTCTGGAGGCTGGGGAGTTTGAAAAACAGGCCCAATGGGAACAAGCTTCCAGTTGGTCCTGTTTTTCGCCCTCCCCAGCCTCCAGGGGTTTTCCTGAAGCTGGGGAAGGCAAAAATGCCCTCTGGAAGATCGAAAATCAGCTGGTCAGCATGTATATTTGCACCAGAGCTGACAGCTGGCATGCCAGCAAATATGGCTCTGCTTGCCACCTGTGGCACATGTGCCATAGGTTCACCATCATGGATATAGAAGGTTCTTCTAGGAAAATAGGGGATTCCTATTAATAAAGGCTTTGCCAGTACACTTTGGCTGGGTTTGCTCAGTGTGCTCTTTGGATTTTTGAAACTATAGTTTTCCTGAACTTTGAGACGCAGACCCTGCTCAAAAAGTGGGCTTTGGCATTCTGCTCCTTTCTGGATTTTAGATGCTGTGAAGCAAACTGATTTAGACTGAGCATCTGGTTTTTCAGTGACTATCCTGGGCTATCAGTCTAAAAAGGGAACTTTTTTCCTGCCAACAACCTTATTACTGTATCTCTATAGACATCCAGTGCAAGCTAAATTACATTTGAGTTTCATTGGTGAGAATTTAGGCACATCAGAAATTGTTTATCTTAGTGAAGATTCCCTATTTTTGAATGCCTGATGGAATAGAAGGAAAGGTAGTAATTCTGGTTCAATTTTATTTTCTGTGTAGATTTTGAAGTCAAGATTTGAGAAGAGAATTGGGTCTCTTCCATTCATTTTGTAGAAAGAAAACCCTCCAAATGTCTTGTCTCTAACTGCAGTCTAATTGGCAATCATTATATCAAGCTGCAAAAGAGAAAGAGAAAAGTAGACCTATTCCATTGACTTTAGTGAGACTTTAGTTTTCTCCAACTATCACTGCCTGATAGCCCTACCTTCAAGCTACTTGAGCTATTTCTACTCTATCTAGTCATAATAAGAACTGTAATTGTAAGAGCAATGCCTGAACTTGCTTTTCCATTTCACCCTCTGCAACCTTTTTCTTTTGTGAATCATGTATTTGAAATTGTAAACTGTAGACCAGAGATATTTGTTAACTATCCAGAATAGTGTGTGATCTAAAACACTTGGATTTCTTGGATTTCTTTGAATGGTTATTTCTATGACCTAGGTGGATTTAATATGACAGAAATGTCTTTGGGAAGAACTAGACACTTTTAACAGACTAACAGAGCTGGAAGGACCTTGGAGGTTATCTAAACCAAACTCCTGCTCAAGCAAGAAAGCCTATACCATTTCAGACAAATGGCTGTCTTCTTAAAAATCTCCAGTGATGGAGCACTCACAACTTCTGGAGGGAAGCTGTTCCACTGGTCAGTTGTTCTAACTGTCCTTAGTTCTAGACTGATATTCATCTTGCTTAGTTTCCATCCATTGCTTCTTGTTGGGCTTTCAAGTGCTTTGGAGAATAGGTTAACCCCCTTTTCCTTGTGGTAGTGCCTCAAATATTGGAATGCCTGAATGTCATAAAACATTTTTTATTATCTGGCCATTTTACCAAAAGTAAAAATCAGTTTTGGTAGCTTACACAGCTGTTTAGATAATTAAAAGGTATGGCTTTAATTTAAAATTTTAAACTAGGGTGTTTTTTTTTTGTCATTTGCTGGTGTTCTGGATAAGTAAATGGGTTAACCATGGTATAGCTAAGTCTTCTCAAACACTTCTTTCTGCTACATCTATATGACATTGCCCTCACATTTACCCCAACCCACACCTGAGATAACTTAAAGCTGTCCTTTGCTGTTTCAGCTGACAAACATGATAGAAAGGCAGAGATAAATTAGCCTCCTACAAACCTATTCCAGTTCGTATTGTTTGGCATGATTTGGTTTTGAATAGATTAGAATTAAAAATGGGAGGAGTATGTGTGTGTGTGAGAGAGAGCACACACTGGGGTGGCTTTTGCCAATCCCTCTTCTAGTTTGTCCATTGTAGTTAAAGCTGTCTGTAGTGGTATGGTCTCTTGAGCTTGGAGGTAAAATGCAAAATGAAGCTCTTTTCTCTTTCTAGTCACTAGCCAGTATTGGCCCTTGAGGCAATCCAAATAAAAAGCACAACTAGCAGCATCAACACTATCTTTATTGTAAGGTGACATTAAACAGAATCTAGCAAAACTCAAAGTATTGCTTCTCTTCTCACTTTTTAGTTTCCGGAAAACTAGGGAATTTCCCTCCTGAAAGACTTCTTATGCTTTTCTCTATCTGTGAACTGAGTTGCATCTTATCTTATCATTGTTTAGCCTGTAGGCCTTCTTGTTGATCATTTCCTAGGCTACAGGTATTCCTTTAGTCTCTCAAGGGCATTCTTACATCCCATCACAGACTGGGAAAAGTGGCAGGTAAAGGGATAGAATAAGTTTTGGTAGACACTTAAATCCACAAGCCTATCTTTCTGTTAAATCTGTTACCAGTAATAGCTTCATGATTGGTGGATATTTTTTTCCTCATTGTCGATAGTAGGTGGAAAATAATCCTTCTGGCATAGGTAATATAATAGCATCCTCTGGCTACAGGTCATAACAGAAGTCATTTGGATTAGCAATGGGGAGACAAAAATGTTAAAAATGTTCAACCCAAGTTTAGTGACCTCTTGGTTGTCAAATACACTTTAACTAAGTTAGAGAGAAAAACCCAGTTTCTGGACAATAGGGAAGATAACAGAAAAAAATGCATTCTTATTTCCTCCCATACTAACAAAGTTGTTGCTGATTTATTTTTCTTTGAAAGCAGACTCCATCATTACACTGATGGCTATCATGAAGTTTGTCATTATCTAAAATTTAAGGATGAAAAAGTGTATAAAGATTAGCCTATATTTAGATTATGTTTGAAGTTAATGCATTAAAAAATGTGTGCTTGATTTGGGAGGCATTTAAAGAAGCATATATTATAGAACATTTCATTTAACCATATTTTAGAGGATGTTGTCTAGAAAAAAAATGCATATTGTCTTTTAAAGCTATAATCAAAGATCTATTTTAGAAATAACACATGACTTTATGACCATAGCTGTGGATTTTTAAACTTTTTTAAAAGATTCTTTTTAGAAATTGGATGGAATCGAATAATATATCAATATCTGCAACATTGATACAGAACAGTTTTCCACTGAGCTGTGCATACCTACACTAGATGGTTCTTTAAATAACAAAATATTATGCAAATAAATTTGTAAGTGTCATAAAGAGAAATGGAAAGAAAATCTAATAATGTGAGTGGTAGAAAGATAATAAACTATATAGTCCATAAGAATTAAGATTAATGGTTATGTTGTTTCACTATCTACTGCAGACAGATGTTGATATCAGTATATACAGTATAGGATAAAAGGGTAATCTAGAAATGCTTTTGGATTATATTATAACCTAACAGTAGGTTTTTTAAATCTTTAGGAATTTCTAAGTCTAGCTCAAAATGTGTAATTTTCTTTTTAACTCCACATTTTATGATTGACAAGAAGTAGTTTAGCTGACATTATTAAGTCACCTTGAATAAAAGGTCCCCTCCCAATGCTATCAATATATCAATTTAATCAAAACTTGAAGAGGGAAAGGAGGAGGAGGAGGAGGAGGAGGAAGAAGGAGGAGGAGGAGGAGGAGGAGGAGGAGGAGGAGGAGAAGAAGAAGAAGAAGTCTATCATGAGATTTCCCTGTACAATTTGTTCTGCTCTTTTAATTCTCCTTGAGGGAGATTTTATTGCAGTCTAATTAGGCTGACAATTTTGAAAAAGCTAATTTCATGTCATAGGACCCCATAGACTAAACAATAGGAAGTGCTTTGTGAAGGAAAACTATCATGAAGTGCAGAGTATTTGAAAACAAGGCTGAATCCCAGATAGAATCAACTGCCCAGGTTAATTGACATTGGTTTTGAAACTGGCTGGAGATTGGAGCCAACTGCGCAAATCAATAAAGGACCAAAGTTACTTGCAGGCATATGCTGATAGTTCTTTTCTATTCAACATGATGCAAAAGCTAATTAGCTGCAGCTAAAGCAATATTAGTGGAATATTAGCTAGGGATTGGAAACTTTTTTTTTAAGCACATTTGTCACCAGAAGCATTTTGCCTGGCTACTTTCATCATGCTAAATTGGGTTTGATGTTTTTAGGTTCAGTTTGATAATAGTTATAAGGGACATCTGAATAGCCTAGAAATTCATTTTCTAAGACATCCACTAAAAAGTCTAAAAAGCTGCCATCTATGTGAATATCAGGTTCAGGATGGTGCATCTATTGTCTGAGATGGAAGAAAGATACTCTCCATTAGAGAGGTCAAAAAAGTCTAGATCAGGTGTGTCAAACTCATGTCACCATGGCAGTGTCCTATGATGTATCACAATTTTCCCCTTTGCTAAACCAGATGTGGGCATGGCCAGTGCATGATGCATCTGGCCCGTGGGCTGGGCGTTTGACAACCCTGGTCTAGATTATAGCTATAACTGTGTTATAGCTGTGTTATCCCCTTTTTCTCTGAATTGCCATATAGATTTTCATTCCATTGACAGAGTTTACACCAAGGACCTTTGCAGGAAAAATAATATTTCAAGGAAACCGGAGAGCATCTTTTGGCACAGAATTAGTTATGCATTTCATATGTCAGTTTGGTAAGGTCTCTTATTTGTTGGTTTTACAAGGTGGTTTGCCAGTTCCCTGTTGAAAATTGGATTTAGGAGCAGAAAAAAGAATCCAGTGTGCATTCCCTTGAGTTTAAATGACAGAAAACTCTTCCTAAAGTCCTGTTTGATAGCTTAAAAACTTCAAACTACTACTGATTTTAAAAGGTAGGATATCAATTGCAGCACAAACTAGTTTAGCTGCCATCATGTGACCAATATTCTATATGGTTAATTTGGAAGAAGGTAAGAAAAACCAGCATAGAGAAAAACAGCATTAGAAGTCAGAAGGCTAGCTCTCATTTCATGAGAGAAGTAGCTAATGGTTGTATTTTTAAGCATTTTATAGCCTGACCACTTTTCCATTTCTAAATTAACTATAAGCTATTTAGCAGAAAAAGGAATTAACCCAAAGAGTTTTACACAAATGCATTGGCAAAGCATTTAAAGTAGTTTCTTTTATTAACAGCAAACCTCTCCTTAGGAAAAGTGATCACTCTTAACTTTAAGGAGGAAGTTTATAAAGGAGATTTATAAAGGAGATTTATTACCAGGGCACGCTAGGCCACTATAAAACTACTACCTGTTGTAGCAAAAGCTGAAGATTAAAAACATGGAAAAACATCTGTAGAACACAACAGATAATATTTTTTGTTGCAAATTTAATTATTGACCATGGGCCATTAACTATTGCACATCTTTTTTTCTAATTCTAACAAAGAATGTTGGAATCTCAGATCCAAGAGGGGGGAAGCCTAAGTTGATTATTATTGTTTTTTAAAAAGTGCATATAACTTTTCTACTGTTTTGAATACAATTAGAAAGGACAAAAGGGAGTCTGGCATTGCTATCCTGAAACCGTCCCTTATTAAATTGTGTGTGGGCGGGAACTCCCTGTGTGAAGCTGAAGATAAGCTATGGAGGAGCCCAGTCTACTTCCATATTCTTTTCTTCTAAGCCAAAATAAGAGAAAAACCCCATTAATATTCCAAAGAAGTATGAATGAAGCAGCATTGTTGTCAAATAGTGGAAATAAAGCAAGAAAATATCCCCTCTCTCTTTCTCTGCCTTTCTCAACACCATTCAAATCACGGAAAAGGACTATTAAGAAGGCTGAGACAAAAGCTGTAGTATATTCAGAAGGGAAACATTCTAATACCGCTTATACTGTAACTAAGACTTGGTGATTTTCTTACTTTAATTAAAAATGCCAAGACATGCACCATTTCTAAAGTTCCCCAGTCCGCACTATTAGACAGGAAACACTAATAAAGAATGTCCTATTTCATAGGAAATGTGGGAAATCTTTTCCACTTCAAGAAAGCTATTAAGTTTTTAATATCTGCTACAATATGTGGATGAAAAAAGGCTAATAAATATGCTTTGTATGCAACAGTACAGAATGTGAGTTAATCGTGATGGCAAATTCATCAGAATCAAAGAATGAGTTCTTGGTTGTGTGTGAATACAGGGTATGGATTTCCTAATTAATGGAATGTGGGCAAAAGTATAGTACATTGGACTAGAAAGAAATCCTTAGTTTACATAAAAGAGTGTCATCATTATGGAGTAAAACTTGCCTTTGGTTGTATTTGAGAAATTCTCACCAATCAGTCCCTAAACCAAGCAGCTCTTTCTTTATTGTTAGCAGTAGTTATGATTAGGTTTGAAATTAGCCTTTATCAATCTTACTACTGCACATTTAGTGAAAATATTGCATGAGAAAGGCCATAATGGACAGTGGAAATCAACATTTCTGGACCTATTTTGGGATGACCATAGTACACAAAAGACTGCGGCTTGGAATGTAGTAAGTACGAAAGAAAATGACTTGATGTGACATGACACAGCACAACATAAATAACAGTAATGAACGATATATAAAAAGTGAAACTATGAGAAAGAGAAAGAGTGTAATAGATCTAAATGAAGGTGTGGTATTCTGATGTTGAAGAATACAATTATTACATGGAAATGAGATATAGGCTTTAAATAATGAGAAAACTAATCCCTTTATCAGAAAGTATAAATTGATGGAATATAAGCAGGGAGTATTCCAGTACTATGAAACGATATATAAGTCTAAGTGCTATTGCTATATGTCCTCATCCGAGGAGCACCCAAAATTGGGCACAGTGTTGCATTTTGCACCAGCTCCAATTTCCCAATACTCTTCAAGCACATTGCAGTAATCAAATCAGGACAGAGCGACTGTGCACATATTGGAAAGAAGCATAGAAAGCAAGTACAGAGAGCTTCATCTGGGCTTCTCTTTTCCTTAACTCAGTAGTAATTTTGGCATATTATTACTTGTGTGTTTTCTGCACACAATAATGTTGCTTTCCAAAAATGGATAGCATAATCGGTAATGATTAACCATAAATATATAAATGGGATGTTATTTACTCACTTTTTCCTTTGCTTGTTTCATTTAGAGACTGTGAAGTATAAATTTTAAAGGGAATCTCAAAATGTTGTTTGAGGTTCCCCCTCTACATAAGGATTCTGGTAAGTTTACTTGATGATGTGGGCATTGATGTAGGTAAGATAATGCCTGTGTTTAAGCATCATGTAGTTATACCTCCAACTTCATCCAATGCAATACATTCAAGGAAGTCTTTCTCTAATGACGTGCATGAAATTTAAGTGATAATATTGCCTGGACAAGCAGGTTGATTGTGAAATGCAAATGAGGTCTCCTATCAGAGACCTATCAGTATGCTGACATGAGTAGTTTCTACCAGATGCTGATCCCAATTTTATTAAATAAAATTTCTATTTTAGCTTAGCCCTAGAATAGTTGAAGCAAGGAGCATCATAGCATGAACTAGCCATAATAAACCACTGTATTATCAATTACAGTAGGCAGATCTAAGGATAGTTAAATTCTCTTCTGATGAGTTTGGGGAAAAGTTTAATAATATTTGAATGAACCTTGAATATCATAACATTTTTTTTCATCTTTAATACTTGTGTTATTTAAAATTTCCTTATGTACAAGTATCAGGAAGGAAGGAAGCAAGGAAGGAAGGAAGGAAAGGAAAGGAAAGGAATGTTTTTATATTAGATAATCTTTCAAAAATAGCTTGAAGTTAATTACACATCATAACAAAATATAAGAAATGACAAAGAACAAATAAGCTCTTGGATCAGGGTAAGTCTATGAGAATTCTTAATCAAATGCATGCTGTTAATATCCCATCTGCCTTTTAATTTTTTTTTTAAATTATTTTTATTTTTTATTACACAGACAATGGGAAAGGGAGAGGATGGGGGAAAAAAAAAGAAAAGAAAAAAGGGGGGGGAGGGAAAACCCATCTTCACATATAATATGTCGTTTAGTCACAGGTGCATCCCTACTAAGTTTATACATCCCGTATCTCTCTATGGTATATTTGATAAGCACCACAATAAGCTAGGGTTTAAGAAACAAAAAACAACAAAATAAAACAAGGGAGAGAGAGAAGAAAAAAAAAAAGGAAAAAAGGGTAGGGGGAGGAGGGGGAGGCCAAAAAGGGCAAAAAAAAGTCCAAAAAGGAATGGGGGAAAAAAAGAGGGGGGAAAAAAAAAAACCATCATCACATGCAACATGTCGTTTGATTACGGTTGTTTTAACATCTACATCTTCAAATAATGTTTACCATCTCAGATATTTCCTCTAATGTAACTAAAGGTCTCATTTTCCTTCTACAATATATATTCAGTTAACATTAGCATTATTTTCCCCCAGAGAATATACTTCTATTCATTGTTAATCTTGCATTTCATACCTTCAAACAGAGATCTTATTCCTTCATTATTCAACAAGGCATCGCTGCCTATATATACCAGTTTTCATTTGTTCCCCTATTAGAATTGCCTTATCAGCAGCGAAATATCATTATAGTAAGTTCTTAACCTTATACATTATATCACCAGACCTTATATTAGTACTTCCTTATATCATTGTTGAATTATTTCACAGCATAATTATATCATCATTTACTTTTTCCCATTAAGGCATAAGTGTATCATTTTTCATTTCCAAAATTTTGTTTTTTTTCCCTTAGCCATTGATAAAACAAGTCCCATATCTTATAAAATTGTTCATCCTCTTGCTCTCTAATTTCAAATGTCAATTTACTCATTTCGGCACAGTCCATTATTTTTCGAATGATTTCTTCCTCTTTTGGTATTGTTTCATTTTTCCAGTTTTTTGCAAATACAATTCTGGCTGCTGTTAACACATTTACAATCAAATATTTTAAGTCTTTGTTGTAGATTTCTGGTAAGATTCCCAATAAAAAGACCTCTGGTTTAAAGTCTATTTGCCTTTTAATTTTTCATCAGAGGAGCATAATTATCTTAGCTGCACTGAGATTGAGTCACAGATGAAAAAGCTTCCTGCTTTTATATAGGGTTTTTGAAGGTCAATTTTTTTTCTTTCAAAATCTGATGATTACTACTTATGTGTCATTTTAACTGATACTGATGAGACTAGTGACTTCATAGCAGTGCATAGTTTGTGGGTTCTTACACATTTTAAGAGATCATATTTAAATTGGCCGCACCACATATTGACTCATTGAGCATTTTTATAGACATTTATAGACATTTTATTAAGATTTATAGGCCGCCCTTTTCCCTGAGGGGACTCAGGGCGGCTTACAATCACAGGGAAGGGGGTGCAATATCAGAAGACAAACAATGTGCGAACAGAAGAAAATAATAAAACACAACTTTCATTCAACAGTCAACACTCGGGCGGGTAAATTGGGAACCTATCCCCAGGCCTGATGGGAGAGCCAGGTCTTGAGGGCTGCGCGGAAGGTCTGGATGGTGGTGAGGGTACGGATCTCGACGGGGAGGTCGTTCCACAGGGTCGGAGCTGCAACAGAAAAGGCTCTCCTCCGTGTAGTCGCCAGTCGACATTGACTGGCGGATGGGATTTGGAGGAGGCCCAGTCTGTGCGATCTGTGCGAGCATTTAATGGAGGGAGTATTTCACATTGTTTAAGTGAGTGGTTTTTAAAATGGGAAGGGAAACAAAGTATCAGGGAAACTAACTTGACAATAAACTAAATAAAGTATAAAAATAAAACATAACTGAGAATGTTTGTTTTCTATATGAGGAGCAACTACAGTTCCCATACATAGATCATGATGTGATGGTATAATCAGCTACATTTATGAATCAAAACTTAAAACAGTATTAATTACAGTATTGTTTGTTGGGACACAAAGATTATCAGGAATATAGTGGGGATATGACAAGCTTTATTTCTGGGTCTTTAATATTTTCCACTTTGGTGTTTCCTTCCTTCCTTCCTTCCTTCCTTCCCTCCCTCCTTCCTTCCATTCATCCATCCATCCTCGGTTCACCCACATAACACCTATCCTCCGCGAGCTGCGCTGGCTACCTGTCGATCTCCGGGTGCGCTTCAAGGTGCTACTAGTCACCCATAAAGCCC
The DNA here is from genome assembly GCF_009769535.1 of Thamnophis elegans. Lineage (NCBI taxonomy): Eukaryota > Metazoa > Chordata > Lepidosauria > Squamata > Natricidae > Thamnophis > Thamnophis elegans. Next base: position 1,022,401 of record NW_022473861.1, on the reverse strand, counting down.
TTCATGGTAGTGGATCTGTGTACTTGAGAGACCGCCTTCTGCCAATTACCTCCCTGCGACCAATTAGATCTCATAGATTGGGCCTCCTCCGAATTCCATCTGCCAGCCAGTGCCGGCTGGCAACTACAAGGAGGAGGGCCTTTTCAGTAGTAGCTCCGACCCTTTGGAACGAGCTCCCCGTGGAGATTCGTACTCTCACCACCGTCCAGGCCTTCCGCATAGCCCTTAAGACCTGGCTAGCCCGTCAGGCCTGGGGACAAAGATAGCCGCCCCTCCCGAATGATGAATGAATGTTGCTCATTATTTTTACTTATGTGTGTCTATGTCATTGTTTGTATTCCCCTTCCCTGATTTTATGTGAGCCGCCCTGAGTCCCCTCAGGGAAAAGGGCGGCCTATAAATGTTAATAAACTCAAACTCAAACTCAAACTCATCCATCCATCCATCCATCCATGCTTAGGACACATAAAAATTCTAAAAGTTAGAATCCCCTTACCCGACTTGCCATGGGGGGTGTGTGCAAAATTTTCCTGATATTGCATTTATTTATATGTTGATATAATATTTTTATATAATAGGCATCCCATCATCAATAACATTTTATGTTATGATTTAAAAAAATATTTTAGATATACATATACTTGCATGATGTTGATGACACTATTCTAATTGTCAAAAATGTAAAGAATCTGCAAGATCTAGCAATTAAAAGAGCACTAGGAATAAATGGGATTAAATTAAATATACAGACCAAACTGATGAGAACAGGTACAATAGCAATCAATCTTAGAATTGGCACATATTGAAGTGGTAGCTTTTGGCTTTTAAGATCAACCACCAACAGTAAAAGAACAAACACTTAAGAAATGTACTACAGCCCAATTATATTGGAGTGCATATGAGGTCCTTGAAGAAGATATTAAGATGTTATGATATATTTGTACCTGAAATATCAAAATAATGAAAATGATGGTATTCTAGGGAAGTGAAAGTTGCATTTTGAAGAAGCAGGATAGGTGTTGGAGTAGACTCCCGAGAATACTTATACACTGCCAAGAAAATAAATGGATTATCAAACAAATAAACCCAAATTTTTCACTTGAAGCACACATAATCAGGGTAAAAATTATCCTACTTCAGAAATATTATGTGAAGATCTAGTTCTCAAGAGAAGGCTCTAACGTTGGGAAAGGTGGAAGGAAAGAGAAGAGGATAACCATCAGCAAGATAGATGCTGATTTGTTTGTTTGTTTGTTTGTTTGTAAAATATATAGGCTGCCCATCAAAGATCCGAAAGTTAAGGTAAGGAACAAACTGATTGTCATGGAGCAATCTCTGGTATTGTTAAGGGTCAACAAGACTTGATGGCACTTAATGAATCCATTTTGCATTTATAGTTTCCATAATATACAAATCTTAAACATGTAGTTAATCTGAAATGATGCAATGTAGCACAGATGTTAAAAATGAGGTCTGTGTCCAAAGCTTTTGAAGCTTCATTAGATGTTTACTTTTGGAGATTCAGAATCTGGCCACTTCTGAACCAGAAAAAGATGGAATATGAAAAATTCCTTAGTTCATAAGTAGATTTTCTCTTGATAAACTTAAGGCACGATGTGTGTGATGTATATCTCTCTGACTGTCATTCATTGCTGCTTGACCATACCCCTTTCTTATGTCTAAGTATATATAGGACAAGTCTTCTCTTATTTTCTCTCTCTTGTTGTCTCTTTCATTCCCTTTTTGAAATCAGCCAAGAGAGGTTCTGTTAAATTATTCTGTAGAACAGAAAACCCACTATTTGAATTCTTTCACATATCTGGAATAAGACAAGAGAGATGTTAAAAGTCATTTGTCAGGTGGGTTTTAAATTTTAGACTCAAAAATGATAAGATTCTCATTAAAATGAATAAAAATAGATTTGGTTGAAAATGTGAGTCAGAGGAATAAATTAAACTATATAAAATCAAGTTAAAAATTAATTCAGATCTCACAAAGGCTAAAGGTAGCTAGTCCTTGCAGATTTCTTTTAATGCAGCTGTGCTTTTACTATCAAGCATTATAAGGGACAGCACAACAATTTAAAAGAAACTAGCTATTATTAGCTATTTATTTTTTTGCAGTCCTAAAACCAAGTAAAAATGTAAAATACAGTATGCCATCCATATGTAATATTATGTAAACATATAAAAAAGAAATATATAAAAATGTTGCTTGTGCCTTTCAAATACCTGCACATTGATAATTTAGTAAGACTAAACATGGTTTATTTCTAGATGACAAGCGTATAATTTATTTTAAAACATTATATTCTATATATTTATTTGGCCCAAGACCAATATGTTACATTGCTAATTTGGTGTTACTTTTTTTCCTTACATACTTTTTTCTTATATGTTTACTGAACCTGCTAATTTTGAGAAGTTTCTGAAATCCAAAATGGTACTCAAAATTCATTTTTTTTAAAGGAAATTCATGGAGACGTTTGTGATTTCTATACTAGAAACTTTTTAAAAATGTATGGAGGTCCTTAACATTACAATCTTAACATTTTTAAGACTTCTGCAACATCCACCCCTTATGCTCTTTATATTCTTTTCAATGTAAACTTTCCTTCACAATTATCTCAATTATTTTCTTTAGAAATCTGCTAGGAATAGTCTGCTTTAAATTGCTTTATAGTCAAATCTAGTTTTTTATTTTATTTCTTCTGTTTCATTATGGTGTTATGAAGATACTGTAACAGTGGTGGGATTCACATAATTTAACAACCAGTTTTCTGCTTTAATGACCAGCTGGGTAGGTGCAGCTCATGGTCATGTGACCGGGTGGGCATGGCCAACTTAACATCACTCACATCGATGGTGCTTCACCTTAGCTGTTACAATGCAATAAGCTGTTACAATGTTAATAGGAGAGGCAGTTTCTGTAAGCAGGGCAATAAAGATTAGGCTAGAAACAACACCAGAATGTTTCCTTCCTGCCTTCGTTACAGGATTAGCCCTGTAAAGTGGAAAAAACCAAAAGGAGATTTCTTCCAACAACCGGTTCTCCAAACTGCTTAGAAAGTTAACAACCAGTTCTCCCGAATAGGTGCGAACTGGCTGAATCCCACCACTGTACTGTCATAATAGTTACAATCAGTAATGTAATTTATTATTGTGGTTATTATTATCTTTCATGTTTTACAAAGCTTGAAAAGATTTCTTGTCTATATACTTTAAAGGGGAGAAAGAGTGCTATCCTACATCCTGATACATATCTCTCTTTGGCTTATTTTCTGATTTAGCTCAACTACATTATCCGAAGGATTGCATTTAATAATAGTGCTGGGCAACAAATTGGGTTCAGTGAAAATGGAGAATTAGAGACTGGATTTGATATTATCAATTGGATCACATTTTCAAATTTGTCCTTTAAGAAAGTCCAAGTGGGAGGCATAGAACACAAGGAGTCCAATGAAAAAATGGTCACCATTTATGAAGATGTTATTGTGTGGCCAAGTAGGTTTAACCAGGTATGGACCAGTAACAATATGTTCAATCCAGATTTCACTACTTCTAAAGGTCACTTAGAGCCAAACTATTCCACTGCAATGACACTTAAAATAGAATTATATTGTCTCCCTGAAGCCTCTCTAGGCTAGTTTTGTGTGTTCATTCGTGTCAGAAGCATTACAGTTAAACTAAGGCAAAACATTTAAAAATATAAAATGCAAGATTAAAATATGCTGCCAGTATGCTGCCATGAGTCCTCAAATGTACACTGATCGGGACACAAAGGGCAGGCATACATTTGTTTTGTTGTCTGAAAGTCAGCACAGTCACAAAGAGTAGAAGCAACTAAATATCCCCATTTGTTTGGAGTGTTTCTGGATCTTGTTGTTCCTATGTACAGTCTACTCAATGGTTTCCATACATCTCAATTTTTGTCAGACCCAGATGTCAGCTCCTCCATTGGTTCCATCCAGTATTAGTTCTTTGTAGATTTCCATGTCTGCTTTCAAAATCTTCTAAGTCTTCCATCAAACTAAAAAGGTGGATTTTAGTCTCTGCTGAGATGGTTAAAGGCTACTGAGAAGGTCTTGTCTAGATATTGATAATTTGAGTCTATCTCTCTGTATGTTGCTGTTAAGACATTCAGGTGTCTCTTTGACAATAGCTGAATAATCCCTTCAGTCCAGAAGCATCCAAAGCACAGTGAGGTGCTCATTCCTACTTGTGACACTAAGTGTATCTAGCCTAGCTGATAGATTTAGAAAGTCATTCATTTGTAATCCAAAAAAGGTATCTAGGGTAGGTGGGTAAATGGAGAGAAAGGAGTAGGGCATAAATGAAGTTCACACTTAGCATGTAACTTCTATGTGAAAACTTTCCCATTCACCAAAACCCTGACAGATGTTCAAAAGCAAAGAAAGGCAAGCAACATTTGTAAATCAATGCCTCTGTAAAATGATATTTTCATTTGGTGCCAAATTAAGTATTTTGGTCTATATGTTTGCCCTGAGGACGAAAGATGGTCAGATCTTTTCAAGCCAAACCAAGGCTTTGCTGTCTCACATTATTATATGAAAAGAAAAATATAATGGAAAGATACTTCTAAAAATAATGAAAGACACTGAGATGCTAAGTTTCCAAAGACAAAACTTTTCTATTTTTTATTTTTAATTTATGGACAGACCCAGCCACTTTCTCTGTGTAATGGGAAGTGCGATTCAGGCTACAGTAAGATTAAGATAGAAGGGAAACTATTTTGCTGCTATGACTGTCTCCGGTGTCCTGAAGGGAAGATTTCTAACAGGGAGGGTAAGAGATATTGTATATATCTATCTCACCGAATGAATCGGGTTGTGATATGTACCATGGGAAAATTTTCTGTTTTTTGCCAACTGCTTGACTTGCCCAATTAGACTATAAAATAGGGATAAGTAATTGAATTGTAAATATGTTCATCATTGGTAGAAAGAACTGGATTTATGCAAATACAAATTGATGTCAACTAACTTAATGTAAAGCATATATTTTTCAGAAATTAATTGGCAATCCTCACTTTGAACACTTGTACATTCTGCTTTTATTCTTTCAATTGCAAATTCAACTTCTATATTTCCTTTCCTAGACATGGATGAATGTTTCCAATGTCCACAAGATCAGTATCCCAATGAGAAGCAGGTTTTGTGTCTCAGTAAGATTAAAATAGAAGATAAACTATTTTGCTGCTATGACTGTCTCTGATGTGCAGAAGGGAAGATTTCTAACAGGGAGGGTAAGAGATATTGTATACCTCTACCTCACTGAATGAATCATGTTGTCAAATGTACCATGGGAAATTTTCTGTTTTCTGCCAAATCTTTCACTTGGCAGATTAGACTATAAAATAGGGATAAGTAATTGAATGGCAACCATGTACATTATTAGTAGCAAGAAGTGGATTTATGCAAATAGAAGTTGTCAATTTCCTTAACATATGGCATATATTTTTCAGAAATAAATTGGCTGTCCTCACTTTGAACACATGTACATTTGGTTTTAATACTTTCAATGCAACTTCAACATCTATAATTTCTTTCATAGACATGGATGAATGTTTTCAATGTCCAGAAGATCAGTATCCCAATGAGAAGCAGGTTTTGTGTCTCCGCAAATCTGTAACATTCTTGAACTACAAAGAAACCTTGGGAACAGTTATGGCTAGTTCTTCTCTTTTCTTCTCTTTAATCACAGTTGGAGTCCTTTGGATCTTTATTAAGCATCAGGACACTCCCATTGTCAGAGCTAACAACCGAAACCTCACATATATCCTCCTTGTTGCTCTTCTGTTATCATTCCTTTGTACTTTGCTATTCATTGAGAAACCTCACAAGGTGACATGTCTCCTTCGTCAAAGTGCTTTTGGCATCATCTTCTCAGTGGCCATTTCTTGTTTTTTGGCCAAAACCATCATTGTGGTTCTAGCTTCCATGGCTACCAAGCCTGGGTCCAAGATGACCAAGTGGGTGGGGAAAAAACTTGGCACGTTTATAGTATCCTGCTGCTCCTTTATTCAAATTAAAATTTGTGTTATATGGCTGATCATCTCTCCCCCATTCCCAGATGCTGACATGAAGTCAATAGCAGAAGAAATTATTCTGGAGTGGAACAAAGGATCTGCCTTCATGTTTTACGGTGTCTTGTGTTATATGGGCTTCCTTGCCATTGTCAGTTTCACACTGGCCTTCCTTGCAAGGAAATTGCCTGATGCTTTCAATGAAGCCAAGTTTATCACCTTCAGCATGTTGGTCTTCTGTAGTGTTTGGTTGTCCTTTATTCCAGCATATCTGAGTTCAAAGGGAAAATATATGGTTGCTGTGGAGGTCTTCTCCATTATAGCTTCCAGTGCTGGATTACTGCTTTGTATCTTTTCTCCCAAGCTGTACATCATTGTGCTGAGGCCTGATTTGAACAAAAAAGAGCAGCTGAAAAGAAAAGAAAAAAGGACAGAATAGCCTAAATTCTTATCGCTGCTGCCTATTTTGCATCAGATATGAGGAAGTGTGGAACCATGTGTTCTTGCAGTTAAGGCACTAAGATAGAAACTAGGAGAATGTGACCTTTACTATCACCTCAGACGTCCCTGTTTTGGGGAAAATTTGAGAAGCAAGTAATATTAGACATGTTTGCCACCTTGAATTATTTATTTATATAAAAATAATAAAAGGGCAGGAAAATTAAAAGAAATAAATATTAATTCTCTTTCAAAATTTATATCTTGCTTTTTTTAGTTGAAATTTTACTTTAAAAAAACAATTCTTTATTATATGTACATAATGTAGGTTCACTGAGAGTTTTAAAAAGTTATTTAAGTAGAATGGTAATATCTTATATGCATAGGCCTATTATCTGGATTATTTAAAGACCAAAGTAAATATCTACAAATCTGCTCATCTTGATTTCCATTGGGGGAAGGTGCACTTCCCTATTCTCTGTCCAGAGAGAAAGAGAGATTGGTCCCTTTACTGATGAAACAATTTTCATGTTTGTCCTATGATGATGGAAAAGAGTATAATAGAAAAAAGAAAAAAAGAGTGGGAAAACTTGTTGTTTTTGCATGCATTTTAATCAGTAGAAGCAATTATTATGACAACTGAAATATCCAAATCAACCTTTCAAAAAGAGAGTGCTACACACCAGATGGTAGTACAAACCAAGTAAACGCAAACTGTGCACAATGTGCATCTGATAGAAAAACAAAGCTGAAATGAAATACATCTATATATTAAGAATCATATGGCTCATTTTTCTCTAACTCAACATTTTATTCCCTCCCATTATTAAATGCAAAGCGAAAACAACTTACAAATAATAGTAGCCAAGCAAAGGAAAATGGCGCTCCTAAGTTGTGTGTAACCTCTGCAAATTAATTTGTCGAAGGAAAAAGAAAGCATTATGTTTTCCATTTAATGAGACACCCATCCTCTAGCTCTGGGTAATGCACTGCCAATATTAACATGTTCATTTGGAAAACATCAAGAGGCTTCCAGAATAGACCTCCAAAATAAGGACAGGATTGACTTTCCAGCAATCATTCTAATGTTACTTTAGTGGGGAATGTTTTTATCTCTATTGCACCAACCTAGGAGTTCTTTGTCAGAGAAGGTTGCCTGCAGCTACAGATCAATTCCACAGCTGGTCATGCAACTCATGAGGAATATTAAATAATTAACCAGACCATTCAAGGGGTGAGGTAGACCAGACAGGAAACATAGCCGGATGATTTAACAACTAAGCAAAAGTATCTGAGAAAGAACAAAGCAACATTCCCTTGACTGTTGCAACTTGGACATATTTACAGTCTGGTTTCTGATCTTGAATATTTGGCACTAGAAACTAGTAGCACACTAACCAAGACTGTTAAAGATGAATCTCAAAGACAAATTGCTATATTCAACGCGCTGGAAGCCATGTTTCTAATGAATTTGGGTCAGGTTGCATATAAGATTCCCAATTCTAAATGCTGTATCAGTGACCTTCTGCCTTTTCTTCACAAGGAATACAAACCAGGAGACCTCAACATTGTAAGCTTTCTATCTAAGATTTACGTATTTTATAAACTGGTGCACTTCATTGAATCACCCTCTGCTGTTGGCAGCAGATTACTGCAAGGTTTTTTTCTGTTGCAAGTATTATCACATCTCAATTTGCCAACAAAGCATAGAGGGAGGGAGAAGGAGATAGAATATATCCCAGACAGCAAGATGTCAGCATGAGAACCAAGGACATTTCAGCAGATGTTTACAGAAACTGAAAAGACTTCCCCACACCAATATCCAGAGACCGTATTGGACAACTTTAACTATAGGGAAAGATCTAGACCTGGTTTTGTCATTAAACATGCCCAAATGATGTACTCAATAAAGTTTTTCATAGAGAGGCTAGATCGTCTTGATCATATTTGTTTTGGTTGGATTCATCCCTAGGAACCTTGACATAATCTTTTCGATTATGTTTACATTCTGTAAATTTATTTCTGTATTCTTCTAAAGTAATACGAGCCTCTAATTTTCTTCTTCAATTATTTTCTTGCGATTCATCTTCCCTCAAACTATATTCAGCAAGTAATCTTGTCTTACTCCTTCGATGACCTGGACTAGGACTTCTATGTCTTGTCTAGACTATGGATTCCTTGCATATTTAATTTTTGCATGAATATAATTTTTGTGGGGAAGCCTAGTCGCCTAAACACATTCCATATCTTAAAATGGTCAACACAATTAAAACTCTCTGAATAATCAATGAATCACATACTGATTTTTTTTGCGGGGGTGTATTTTTGGGGTTTCTTCTTTATCTATGATGCATCAATATTTCCTCAACATTTTCCAAAACCATCTAGAATAACTGACATTTCTCTTTATACCTTGGATGCATTGAATAATCCTAGGGATTATTTTCCTGGCAAATGGAAATAAATATATTTTATATACATTCTATTAAGTCTCCTTTCTTAAGTCTCCAAACTGTTGCCTTTTGTGTTATTCTCCGGATTTCCTGGCATTTTTAGTTATAAGCTTACAGGTTCTCCTTATGTTGTTTGTGATATTTGTTAATTCTTCTGTCATCTTCAATTTGTAATGACCAGAGTGCTGCTATAAATTTCTTTTCTATTACTAGAGGTTTTGTAAGTGATGGATTTCCTCCAAGGGATCTTGGAGTCTATCATATCTACAGCAGATAATTTCTTCTTTCCATCTTTTTCTTTTATTCTTCCTTGAATCATTGTATTATCTGTCCATTTGTGTTATTTAGCACAGGCATTTGAGGTTGGAATCTCCTTTTACATTTGAAAATCTTTGCAAAGGTTCTATTCCTTTTTCTCTCATGGATGTCTTTACAGATTCATTGTAATATTGCTTCTTATCTCTTCTAACAGCTCATTGGAACCATTTGTTTAATTCCTTCCTGAGATGCTTATGTTTCTAGGGTTTGCCTTCTTCCTTTTTTTCTTGCAGTAATTTCTAATGTCTCTTCTGATATTCTTTAGGTTTCCAGTGTTGCTTGATCTTTAAAAGTTTCTTTTCACATTCATCCTTAACAACAGATATTCCCGAGGAAACTTGAGGAAATAACATTTTCTTAGGTAGTAAGAGAAATCAATCTCTTAATCAAACTTTTCAAATATTGTGCAAAAGAAAAAAAAGATGAGAAAAGCTGGATTGAATTTGAAAATAATTGTTGATGGTCATTTGTTTTCACAAAAATCATTTGGAGCTTTCTGAATTGAGATATTCCAAGAATGGAATAATCCATATATTTACTTCTTTCAAGGTCAGGGCTTATTTATTTATGTATTTATTTATTTATTTATTTATTTATTTATTTATTTATTTATTTATTGTCAACAAGTACAAGGAAACAAGTATCAGTATAGACATAGACACATGAAAAAAATGACACAAATAAATGGATATAAATAAGCAAAACATAGCCATAAACACATAAAATGAGTACATATAAATGGGGACAGTAGGACAGGTATGGTAGGCACAGTAGTATGCTTATGCACGGCCCCTTAAGGATCTCTTAAGAAATCTGTAAGGTTCATGGTAGACAGTTTAAGATAAAAGGTATGGGGGTTAGGGGAAGTAACAATAGGATTAGGTAGAGTGTTCCAGACATTTACTACTCTATTGCTGAAGTCATTTTTCCTGCAATCAAGATCAGAGCGAATTACATTTAGTTTGTATCTATTGATAGCCCTTGTGGTACTGCGGTTCAAGTAAAAGTAGTCATTAACTGGTAGGACGTTATGGCATATCATCTTGTGTACGAAGCTTAGATTGAAATGTAGATGAACGGTGTAGTTCAAGGTTATCCAGACCTAAATTACAAGTATAAGGAATTTTATTACGCGCATAGGAGTTGAGTACTCTTCTTGTAAAATACCTCTGGACTTTCTGTAATGTATTAATGTCCAAAATGCAGTGTGGGTTCCAGGCAGGTGAGCAGTATTCAAGTATAGGTCTGGTAAAGGTTTTTGTATGTCCTAGTTAGCAGCATAGAATTACCAGAGAAAAAACTTCATAAAATAAGGTTGACAACTCTGAATGCCTTTTTGGCAATGTTGTTACAGTGAGCTCTGGGGCTTAGGTCTTTTGAAATGAATACTCCTAGGTCTTTGACAGAGTGTGCATCATCTTTATGATCTATGTACATATCATCTATGTGATGATATGTACTCAAAGTGGGTTAAGATTATATCTTAAAGAACTGATATTTTCCACCTTATTCCAACTTTTATTAATATAGAATAACACCTATGTAGATATTCAATTTTCTTGTGAGTGTAATTAAGTTACAATGGCATGTATTTAAAACCCAAGAAGAAGACCTAAAACTTTGACATTAGGATACTACAAAGAATGATTAATGAAGCAAATTTAAGCAAGAGAGAAGACATTAAGAAGAAATCATTTGTTGTACCCTAAAAGGATGTGGACCTTTTCTTTTTTGGGGAAAAGTTGTTGAAGAGCCGAGGTGGCACAGTGGTTAGGGTGCAGTACTGCAGGCCACTTCAGCTGACTGTTATCTGCAGTTCAGCGGTTCTAATCTCACCGGCTGAAGGTTGACTCAGCCTTCCATCCTTCCAAGGTGGGTGAAATGAAGACCCAGACTGTGGGGGCGATATGCTGACTCTGTAAACCACTGAGAGAGGGCTGAAAGCCCTATGAAGCGGTATATAAGTCTAACTGCTATTGCTATTGCTACCTATACAGACATAAATTGTCTAGACCCTTTTCAGTCAATTAATAGCCTATATATTATCCTGAGATCATTGGTCGTTCTACTCAAGGACCTTTATCAGGACCTGCATGGAATTAGTGCTCAATTCTTCCCTTTAAAAAACAAAAAGTCTCGTCTTTCACCATTTTGGGGGAAAATGGTTTTTTTGCTCCTTAGTAAACGATTCTAATCTGTTGTTGTATGAGAGTTGTTTAAAAGGACTTCTTGGTGGTTCCTGGTTTATAAGAGGAATTGATCATTTCCCCCCATTCTTTTTCAATTACATGAATCCACCAAGACATATTGGATATTTGGGTTGCTGATAATACCCAATTTTATACCAGTTCATCGGCTTTAAAGGAGAAGCTATCAATGTTCTATCATGTAGAATACTGATGCCTGTAAGGGAGAAAGATTTGATATTTCTATGTTGAGGTTCTCATCAATGCCAGTAGTGTCTCTGGATGGGTAAGGGGGAAAAAAGGTTTGCCATTTGGAGATTCATTATAGACTCACAGTTGCTATTGGAAATGTAGGTGGAAGCCATGACTAAAGGACTCCATTTCTGGCTGGTGCACCAGTTCTTTCTTCCTTTGAGGCAGGTGGAGCTGGCTACACATACAATTCTATGGATTTGACATGGAACAACGTTTAATGCCTCCTGTAAAGTTACACCTAATCCAAAATGCTGTAGTATTTGAGATAATGGAATTGTAATGTTATGATGGTATAATAGCAATTTGAGAGCACATATATTGATTATGGATTGAGCTGTGATGACAACTAAAAACACTGATTTTAACATGTAAATCCTTTTATGGCTTAGCACCACCTGAAAGAAAGGGCCTTTTTGAGACACTTTCCAACATTTGGAAGAATATGGTAGATGAAAGGTGATGATAGATGGATGGATGGATGGATGGATGGATGGATGGATGGATGGACGGACGGACGGACAGACAGACAGACAGATGATTGACGGATAGATGGATAGATAGATGATAGATGATGGATGGATGGATGGATGGATAGATAGATAGATAGATAGATAGATAGATAGATAGACAGATAGATAGACAGACAGATGATAGATAGACAGATGATAGATGATAGATAGATAGAGAGACAGACAGACAGACAGACAGACAGATAGATAGATGATAGATGGATGGGTGGATGGATGGATGGATGGATAGATAGGTAGGTAGGTAGGTAGGTAGGTAGGTAGGTAGATTGATAGATTATAGAAAGACACATAGACATATATCCGAATTTGACTGGTATCAAATGCCAATGAGGTATGAACTTCCATTGAAGTTCTTGATGAATTATAGAAGGTTATTTTTTTAAAAAAAAAATCATTGGTTTACAGTATCATTTTTTAAATAATTATTTTATGATTATCTGACATGTGGCAGATATTTTTCTTATTTTTGTTATGTAAAATGTATTTTATTTTATTGTAATTTAATTTAACATATCGTATATTTCCTTTCAACATTTCAGGTATCCACAACAGCTGTGAGACTATGGTAGAATATCAATCAAACAAATAAGCAATTTGTAAATTAATGTAAAGCCATATGGCTTTAAAAACAAGAATAACTTTTTCCCCTGTCTTCATATAAATGTGGAAAAGTTCTTTATTTCTTGCTGTACAGTTGTTACATGCCATGGTTTCCTAGCACTTGAATTCTGAATTGTTGATCTTTCAATTGTCATTATCAATTCCCACATCATTGTTTCAACTTCATCTCCTAGTGGACAAAAGGTTGTTGTGGAGAGAAGTGCAAGTATAAATACTCTTAATGAGGTAGAGCTTGGGGAAGTTTCAACTGGCTTAAGATCAAACACTTTTACACATTATCATGATATTTGCTACCTTGGTCTTGGTGCTTTTGCCTGACATGATGTCCATGATTCCAAATGATAAATGTAGGACTAACGACCCTCTGCCTTTTCTTCACAAGCAATATCAGTCAGGAGATTTCCTAATTGTGGGCATTTTCTCTCAGATCTACATCTACTATAGAACAATAGACTTCAAGAAACATCCATCTGAGGAGCTTTTTCACACTATTGTGTAAGATGTTTTTACACAGAGACAGGAAAAGAGAAAAAAGAAAAGGATACAGAGCGGAAAGAGGAAGACAGGGAGAGAGGGACAGTCTTCATATATAGGAATATATATATATATATATATATATATATATATATATATATATATATATATATATATATATATATATATATATATGGACAATAGTTTATAAATAATTAGATGATGGATGGATGGATGGATGGATGATAGATAAATGGCAGATTGATAGAGGATAGATAGATAGATAGATAGATAGATAGATAGATAGATAGATAGATAGATAGATAGATAGATAGACAGACAGACAGACAGACAGACAGACAGACAGACAGACAGACAGACAGATGTAATGAACATTAAACTGAGTTGACCAATATAATGCATGACATTTTGGGAACTATGCATTTTGACAATATAATATATAATGTTTATTTTAGGGTCATAACTCCAATGTATCAGCACATCCTCGCTTTAGAATTTGCCATCATGAAAATCAATAAAGATCCCTCTTTTTTACCAAACCATACCTTGGGGTTCCATATCTATAATGCTTACTTTGATCCAAGTTGGACATACCGGGCCTCATTGGAGCTCTTTACAAAGGGGCAATTCATACCTAACTACAACTGTGATGCTCAAAACAGACCAATAGCAGTCATTGGAGGCCCTTCCTCTGACATCTATCTATACATGGCTAATATCCTTTCCCTGTACAAGATGCCACAGGTATGTTCCTTCCATGGAATTAAGAGGTAGGAGATAAAAATCCATAAATATTGTGATTGTAATAAAATGGGTAGATTTTAGGAAATTCAGGCTGCTAGACACTACAAGTGAATTTTGGAGTGTTTTGGTTGTACCACAGCACCTTAATTCTTCAGCTTTTTGATGTTTCAAGGGATTGTGCCATTAATGGGGATATTATACATTGCCCAGAAGTAATATTTCATTGGTTATTTTAGAGAAAGTGTTACTAAAAACATGGTGGAACATGATATCCTTTCCCTGTACAAGATGTCACAGGTATGTTGCTTCCTTGGAATTACGTGGCAAGAGATAAAAATCCAAATAATATTTTTTTGTTTAAAAATCTTCAAGTATTGTGATTGTAATAAAAGTGATGCATTTTAGGAAATTCAGGCTTCTAGAGACTACAAGTGAATTTTGTTATTTTTTGGTTATATTACGCCATCTTAATTCTTCAGATTTTTGATGTTTCAAGGGGCCGGACTATTAATGGGGATATTATACATTGCCCAGAAGTAACATTTTATTAGTTACTTTAACAAAAGAGTTGCCAAACCCATGGTGGAGTGTGGTCAGAATTGCAAACTTGGTCTCAGAACACTTGAAGCTTGAAGATTATGCTTTTCAAGCTTTACTTAAAATATGTTTGTAATTATAATTATAATACAATTATATTTTGCTGTATTTTTCAACAAAATCAATATTTTCCAAAGTGAGTATGATCAAGTTCCACCCAGCCTAGTATTAGGGATTTATTGACGGAGTGAGTATTGATTTTGTTTAAGTTTCTCTCTGGCTTGCTAATGTTCTCCTTGGAAATAAGGTGAACTCTGGAAATATCAGTAGTATTTAAAGCAGTGGAGCAGTGGTGGGTTCCTACCGTTTTGTACCAGTTCAACTGGCAGAGACCTAGGCCTGCCACATCCCCGAACAGGTTCTCCTATGGCGCAGCCATCTAGATAATATCCTTTCCATGTACAAGATGCCACAGGTATGTTCCTTCCATGGAATTAAGAGGCAGGAGATAAAAATCCATATAATATATTTTCTGTAAAAATGTTCAAGAAAAAAAATGTTGTGATTGTAATAAAAGGGATGCATTAGAGGAAATTGAGGTTGCTAGACACTACAAGTGAATTTTGGCATGTTTTGATTATGTCACAGCACATTATCTTTTCAGCTTTTTGATATTTAAAGGGGCCAGGCAAAATTAATGGGGATATTATACATTGCCCAGAAGTAATATTTCATTGGTTATTTTAGAGAAAGTGTTGCTAAAACATGGTGGCGCATGATCAGAATTTCAAACAGGATCTGGAAAAACTTGAAGATTATGCTTTCCAAACTTTACTTAAAGCATGATTGCAACTATAATAAAATTGTATTTTGCTGTATTTTTCAGCAAAATCAATCTTCTCCAGAGTGAGTACAAGGTTCACTCAATCTAGTATTCAAGATTTTTTTAAGGACTTGGTGTTGATTTTGTTTCAGTTTCTTTCTGGGCTGCTAATTTTCTCCTTGGAAATAAGATGAAATTCTCGGGAAATATTGCATCAGTAGTATTTAAAAGAACTAGGAGATATTTTTACCAATTAAATAATATATTGTAAATTAATATTTATCTTAATTTATAATATTTAATTTGAAGTGTACAAATTGAATTAAATATTTAAATGATATAGTTTATGTTCTTCCAACTAAATCTTGTGTCTTGGATAAGATATTGGAAATCTCAGACATGGAGTTTATTCTATAAGTTTTTCTATGGTGACATAACATGATATGATTCATCTCTGATTGTGAACTGGTGTTCTAATGCAACTGTGAACCACTGACCAATTTTGGTGATGCAGCTCAGCCTTGGAACTGATGGCATGACAATCTCCATGCACAGAGGGAGGTCTGCTGATTGAACTTATTTTCTTAGATTATGACTAAAGCTGAACATTCCTGCTCCACTAGCTCAGCTTGAATATGATTGTGAAGCTTACATGGAATCTGGTTTCAATTTCTAATTTAGTGGACAAAATAGGGAAAGAATATGATTGCAACTTTACAGTGATTTCACTTTAAAGTGATTTTTTACAGTGATTTCTTTTCTTTTTATTTTTCTCTCTGTTTCTAGATATTGTACGGTTATGCTCCTGAAGTTAGCACAAAAGAACAAGCTGCATTTTACCAACAGATGTTGCCAAATATGGACATTCAGTACAAGGGAATTTCCCTGTTATTGCTATATTTCGCGTGGACATGGGTTGGGATGTTGTTAATAGACAATGAAAGTGGTGAAATGTTTCTGCACAGGGTGGTTCCCATGGCTACCCAGAGTGACATCTGCTTCAACTTCATTGCAAGATTTCCAAAATCTGTTCATTCAGATAATCTGAAAAAGTTGATTGAAATAGGATTTAACATGTATAAATTTGTTATGAAAAGTGATGTCACTGTGGTAGTAGTTCACGGTGAAAGTGGTAACATGATAACTCTAAGATTTCTTTTTAGCCCTCGCAACGCTCAGCAGCCTGAACCACCCAGCTGCGCGAGGGCGACGACGACGGCGGCGCACGGCCGGCCGGCATCTTCTTATCATCTTTGGATGCCTGGGTGCCCCTGGTGTTGTCCGCCCGACCTGGTGAGCCCCCCAACTATTTATCTGCGGGTCCCTGGTCCTGGAAGTCGCCCCCAGAGCAGCGGAACGGCAGCAGCTGGAATCGGAAGGAAAGATGGCTGCCTGAGCTTTTCGCTCCCCCGAATGAAATTCCCCCGCTGTTTACTAGATTCAAACAGTGAGGGGCTTGGAGAGGAACCTGGATTTTCACGTACGGCTTGGAAAGAAGGAGCGGTGAGCCCTGGGGACTCTATAACTGACTACTACCATCTTCTATCGCCCCAAAGAGGTGGGGAGACTATCGTGGCTTGGGTGAGCGGATCGAGCGGCGGACTAGCCCCCACCATTGTAGCTCGCCTGAACGCCCCCCCCTCCATTTCTGCTTGCCTTTCTCGCCATTGTAGCCTCTCCCTTCATCCTCTCATGTGCTGGGCACTTTCTTTTCCTGCCTGCCCTGCTGCTGTGGAGCCTTGCCTGCCTGTTTCCCTATCCAGCACGGATCTTCTACTGCCTGGCCTGCGACCATCTGCATTGGCCTTGAAACAGCTGCTCCCCTCGACCGCTTGCTACCATTGCTGCCCTGGAACACCTATTTTGGGCAGCGACCATCTGACACAACGCTTGACACCTTATGGTCTGCGTATTCATGGTGCATTCGGCCTGTGGAAAGGAGCGATAGAGGATGGCAGTCTCAGGGATAAGGACTTGGCGTTTTAAAAACTGGTCACCAAGCTGGCGCTTCCCCTTTCCCCCTCCCGACTTGTTCCAGCCACCCCTAGACTTTAGACACCTAGACTTTGGACCTCTTAGGGCCTTAGGAGAAGGGGAAGATAAGACATTCCCCTGCACATTATCCTTATATCCCCTATGGACCGTTATTGATGATTACCCTAAGCTTCATCTTGATTTGGAGGGTGCGAGGCTGCAAAGTTGCTGCCTGTTAACATCTGGCGTTCACGCTTTGCCCCCCTCCATCTATAACCATCTTGCACAATACGGACTTGGGACCTTGGCCTTGGGTCTTCCTGGAACTTGGAGGAAGGGAGTTTGGCTCTCCCGGAACTCATAATTTAAACCGTGTGCCTGCGCAATTTTAATTTGGTATGCTGAGTGTATGGGATTGTATGTGATAGTGTGAATGTTCCCACTTTTATTGTTATTATCGTTGTATTTTTTATGTTTTTAATTATAACGTGGGGATTGCTTGTGTGAGCGCTTGGGTATGTCTGATTCGGAGGACCTGCCGGGGAACGCGGGGGTCGCCAGGGTGGCCGGGGGGACCACGCCCACGGGAGAGGGTCGGAGCATTGCGGTCATAACAGGGAGAGGCAGATATGGCGGGGACTTTAGGGCTGGCCATTATCGGGGAAGGAGGGCTCGCTACATCACAGAGATCCCTCCTTCCGGCCCTATGAGTCCCACTCCAAGGTCAGATGGCGCGAGTAATCGGGACCCTGGTCTCAGGCTGCTGTCGCTAAATGCCAGGTCTGTTGTTCACAAGGCTCCCCTCGTCCGGGACTTAATTTTAGACGAGAGGGCAGACCTGGCATGTATTACTGAGACATGGCTGGGCACGGAGGGAGGAGTCCCCCTCGTAGAAATGTGCCCAGACGGCTTTCAGGTGCTTCATCAGCCGAGAGCCCAGGGAAGGGGTGGCGGTGTGGCTATTGTTGTCCGGGAGTCTTTAGCACCTCGTAGGATCCCTGCTCCGGAGCTTGTCGGGTGTGAGTCCCTACTGGTGAAACTGGACCTCAAGGGTCAAGTGGGTCTGCTGCTAACGTACCTGCCTCCCAACTGCGTTGCAGCAGCCCTCCCCTCACTCCTCGAGTCGGTAGCCGAGCTAGCAATTGAGTTCCCTAGGCTTATGGTTCTAGGGGACTTCAATTTGCCTTCGCTCGGCGAACACTCTGATGGAGCGCAGGAGTTCATGGCCTCCATGACAGCCATGGGCTTGACCCAAGTAATTCGAGGCCCAACCCACTCAGCGGGTCACACACTCGACCTCGTATTCCTCTCGGAGCAGTGGATTTGTGATCTTGGTCTGAGGGGTAACGAGATCATACCCCTGTCGTGGTCAGACCACTGCCTACTGAGGCTAGACTTCCGGAGGCCAAACCCCCACTGTGGGGAGGAGGAACCGACCAGGTGGTTCCGCCCCAGGCGACTTATGGACCCTTTAAGGTTCCAGACGGAGCTTGGGGTTATTCCTGATACTCTCGCCCACAGTTCGGCGGAGACCCTCGTTGCTGCCTGGCACTCGGCAGCATCAGAGTCTCTTGACCGGATTGTGCCACTACGGCCCCTCCGGGTCGGCAGATCCCGGAGACCCCCTTGGTTTACCGAGGAGCTCCGGGAGATGAAGCGCCGGAGGAGACGCCTAGAGCACTTGTGGAGGTCCGATAGGTCCGAATCGAACCGAGCACTTCTGACAGCATGCACCAAGGAATACATCAGGGCATTAAGGACAACTAAAAAAACACACATTGCCACCTTGGTTGCGTCCGCCGAGTCCCGCCCAGCCGCCCTGTTTAGGATAACCCGCTCCCTCCTAAATAGGAGGGAGGCGGGGGACCCCTTACAGGGTAAGGCTGAGGAGTATGTCCAGTTCTTGGTGGACAAAGTTGCTCGGTTTCGGTCGGACCTGGACTCCACTCCTGCAGATCCAGCCGAGACACAGGGGAATAGCTTGGCAGACCATCTCTGGGTTGAGTTTCAGGATGTTGCCTCCGGGGATGTGGACAAGGCTATGCGAGCTGTGAGCGCCTCCACCTGTATACTGGACCCGTGTCCCTCCTGGCTGGTTGCCAACAGCAGTGAGGTGACACAAGGCTGGATCCACGCGGTTGTTACCACTTCCCTTCAGGAGGGGCACTTCCCCGCCGCACTTAAAGCGGCGGTGGTGAGACCCCTCCTGAAGAAACCATCCTTGGATCCAGCCGTTCTTAATAACTATCGTCCAGTCTCCAACCTTCCCTTTGTTGGGAAGGTTGTTGAGAAGGTGGTGGCCTTCCAGCTTCAGCGTACCTTGGAGGAAGCTAACTATCTTGACCCCTTCCAGTCCGGCTTCAGGCCCGGTTACAGCACAGAAACCGCTTTGGTCGCATTGACCGATGATCTCTGGAGAGCCAGAGATGGAGGCCATGCGTCCATCCTGGTTCTCCTTGACCTCTCAGCGGCTTTCGATACCATCGACCATGGTATCCTTCTGCGACGACTGCGGGAGGTGGGAGTGGGAGGCACTGTTCTGCGGTGGTTCTCCTCCTACCTCTCGGACAGGTCGCAGTCGGTGTTGGTGGGGGGGCAGAGATCGTCCCCGAGGCCCCTAACTTATGGGGTGCCGCAGGGTTCGGTCTTATCCCCCCTACTATTCAACATATACATGAAACCGCTGGGCGAGATCATTCAGAGGCACGGGATAAAATACCATCAATACGTGGACGATACACAGCTGTATCTGTCCGCCCCGTGCCAACTCAATGAAGCGGTGGACGTGATGAGCCGGGGTCTTGAGGCCGTTAAGGACTGGATGAGAGCTAACAAACTGGTACTCAACCCAGACAAGACCGAGTGGCTGTTGTGTTTCCCTCCCAACAATTTGGCCAACGTTCCATCAATCAGGCTGGGGGGTCAAAATTTATACCCCTCAGACAGGGTCCGCAACTTGGGAGTCCTCCTGGACCCACAGCTGACTTTTGACCACCATTTGTCAGCTGTGACCAGGGGGGCATTTGCCCAGGTTCGCCTGGTACGCCAGTTGCGGCCCTACCTGAACCGGGAGGCTCTCACAACAGTCACTCGAGCCCTTGTGATCTCTAGGCTGGAATACTGCAATGTGCTCTACATGGGGCTGCCCTTGAAGACCATCCGGCGACTTCAGCTAGTCAAGAACGCAGCCGCGCGAGTGATTGTTGGCGCACCGCGGTTCGCCCACATAACACCGATCCTCCGTGAGCTGCGCTGGCTACCTGTTGATCTCCGGGTGCGCTTCAAGGTGCTACTCACCATTCATAAAGCCCTTCATGGTAGTGGATCTGACTATTTGAGAGACCGCCTTCTGCCAATTACCTCCCTTCGTCCCATCAGATCGCATAGAGTAGGCCTCCTTCGAATTCCATCCGCCAGTCAGTGCCGACTGGCGACTACGCGGAGGAGAGCCTTCTCGGTTGCAGCTCCGATGCTTTGGAACGATCTCCCCGTGGAGATTCGCACCCTCACCACCGTCCAGACCTTCCGCACAGCCCTCAAGATCTGGCTATCACGTCAGGCCTGGGGATAAGATCCTAATCTCGCCCCACCCGAATGTCGAATGAATGTTGTGTTTTATTGGTTATTTTCCTTTATTCACATTTCTTTTGTGTCCTGTCTTACACTCCCCTCCTATGAAATGTAAGCCGCCCTGAGTCCCTTTAGGGAAAAGGGCGGCCTATAAATGTCAATAAAATGAAAAAAAAAAAAAATGAAAAAATTTCTTTCCAGGGAAAATGCCTTTGGGTGTTCCTTCCGCACATCTGTAATAGAAAAGGCATATGGGGCCATTTGTAATGGAAAGGAGAAACTGGAGATTCTTCCTACATCTGTCTTTGATATGGAAATGAGTGGCCACAGCTACAGTGTCTACAATGCTATCTATGTAATGGCACATGCTTTGCATGACTTCTATTCATCTATAATGAAATACAGAGCAGGGGGGGAAATCAAGCGGAAACTTTTGAATCATCATTTATGGAAGGTAAAATCCCCCAAAAGACAATTTGCAGATGTCTCACTATAACTTTCTTCTAGATTTCTTTAAAAAAAATCATTCTTCCAAGAATTTATTTGTCCAATCTAGGTGAAACTATGAAGCCTTTGTAAACATAAATTTAGCTATTTACTTTTTAATGGTCTAAGACCAAGTTAATGTAAAGTATAGCATTAATATATCCATGTGTAAAGTTATGTAAATATATAAAAAAGATGAAACCCTATAAAATTGGGAATTCATTAGAGTCACAAAACAGTTTCAATAAGCTAAATTTATGCATGAAAATGTTTCTTCTGTCTTTCAAACACCTGCATATTGATAATTTAGTAAGATTAAACATGATTTCTTTCTAGATGAGATCCACATTATTTTACAACATTGTATTATATATATTTATTTGGTCCAAGACCAATATGTTATATAGCTCATTTGGTATTAATTCCTTATGGGTTTTTCTTATATGTTTACTGAACCTGCTAATTGTTAGACATTTCTGAAATCCAAAAACATATTCAAAATTCAATTTCTTTTAAAAGAAATCCAAAGAAATTATTGAGATTTCTGTACTAGAAACTTTTAAAAAATATATGGAGGTCCTCATTATTACAACTTTAACATTTTAAAGCTTTCTGCTGCATTCAGCGCTTATACTCTTTTATACTTGTCTCAATATAAATTTGTTTCCTCATTAACTCCATTATTTTTTTACAAATCTGCTAGAAATTAGTAGTCTGCTTGAAATTGCTGAATTGTCTGATCAAGTATTTTATTTTATTTCTTCTGTTTCATTGTGGTGCTCTGAAGATTCTGTATTCAGAGTTACATTCAGTAATGTAATTTATTTTTATAAATATTATTTATAAAGTTGTAATTTATTTTTTAGGTTTTTATAATCTTTCATGTTTACCAAACCTTGAAAGGATTTCTTGTCTATATACTTTAACTCAACCACAGTCATCAAACAAACACAGTCCCAGCACTTGATATGTATTTTGGGTGTAGATCCAAGAACATCTGTTGCAGCCATTAGAGATGAATTGGGAATTCATACAATTCATGCACTATCCAAAATTAGAGCATGAACTATTGTTGCAAAGTCAATTAAATGGAGACTGATAGCCTCCCCAAGTTATGTCTACTATTACAATTACAATCACAAATCTCCTGGATCACCAAACTAACAAATTTTGTAAGAAGCTGTGGCCTTCATGTCTCTTGTGTAACAGGAGAACAATTCAAGAAAAGAGCTACCCAAAGAATTAAGGATATAGAAGCACAAAATGATATAGCTATCCTTAGTAAGGGGGGTTAGATGAAATGGCTGAGCAACTACAAATGTATTTTTCAAGTAGACACCTTCTGAAGTTACAACTGCCAAAACATCTTAGGGAGATATTTATGCGAGCGAGATTTGAACAGCTTGAAACAATGGTCAGATATGGGAGATTTCATTTCATACCCTACAATGAACATCTCTGCATTTGTGGAGTGGAAGAGGTAGAAGATATTGCTCACATCCTCTTTGATTGTTGCTTATATAAGGGGGTCTATATACCAAATGAATAACCCATTGGGATCCCCATATAAAAAACACTTACTTTATGTGAGGTCAGAAGCTGAAAATAAAATTTAACATGAGAGAGCAGGCTGAACCAGAGTAGGCCTCAAGCCTGAACCAAACTAGGGTCTCATGATATTAAGCTTTAGCTGTTCATATATAGAAATTGCAAACGTTCGCATTTAGGAAGTCTGCACATAAAAGCTGCTGTAGCAAAAGTCTCTATTTTAATATACCTGCTGACTTGACTGTAAAAACTGTTTGAAAGGACACAATTTACTTCCTCAAATGTATGCTATGTTGGCTGTTAGCTGACTATGTATTATTATTTCCTATAGACATAATTTTACTGTAATTCAAGGGCATATCTTGGGGGTGCATCCAACATCTAGCAGGTGGCTTAGCTAAAAGCTAAGGACTATAAAAAGGAATTTCCTGATGTCATTCGGGGTCCAGGCCTTTGTCTCTGGACCTGTGCAATAAACTATTCCTTCCCTGAAGACCTGGCTTGCGTGTTCTGTTTTTTTCTACAACAAACACAGAACAGTACTTAAACAAAACAGTTCTGTTGAGATCTGCATACGTGGAACTGATTGGGGTAGATTGTAAGGGTGACACTGAAATATTATTTTGTCATTTTTTTGTATTTTACATATTTATGTATTAAATTATATTGTATCTTATCCTATAACTATTGTATTTCACCCCACTCTTATTTTAAATTGTTTGTATAGGATTTTATTGGTGATATGTGTTTGAATCTTATGTTTTTAAATGGCCTATAGGCTAATACATATATAACACAATATATATGACACTAAATGAATGCATGTATGTATGTATGTATGTATGTATATATGTACATATACATATACATATACATATACATATACATATACATATACATATACATATACATATACATATACATACATATATACATAATATATATATATTCCCATGTAAGATTGAGATTGTCTTGGCAACGTTTTGGCGAGGTCTCACTCGCCATCTTCAGGCTGGTGTTTTCAGCTTCGTGTTTGTGTGAGTAAAGCGTGGTCGGAGCTGCCATCTTTCTATAATTTTGGTGGGGGTGTGTGGAGTGCTGACTTTGTTTCATTAAGTGGATTGATTGGCTGTGTGGTTGTATCATGATTGGTAGATTGGTGCTCATTGGTGCTGGCTGTGTGTTCATTGTTGTTTTGTGTTGTAACAGCCTAGGTGGTGGGTGGGGCTTGTTTATTGACTAGGGCTGGTTTCCAGATGTCTGGTAGGCGGGAGGTATCATCATGTTTATTCATGTTGTGGGGGTATTTCTCTATTTCGATGGCTTCCATAATTTTTCTCTTGTTGAAATGTTCAGTTTTAGACATTAATTTGGTTCCGTCAAAATTAATTTCATGTCCTGTAACTTTAAGGTGCTGGAAAAGGAAATTTTTTCTTTCTTTTTACTGCATTCTTGTGTTCTGCGATGCATGCATTTATTCTCCTATTAGCCATCTGCTCAGGACATTACATCACAGAACTCAGGAGGTTACAATGCAAAGGCTCAGGATATAATAATGCAGCCAACCCCCCAGGAGGTTGCAGCACAGTACTCAGGATATCACTACAATAGAGCTCAGGATGTCATCACACAGCCCATTACCCAGGTCATTACAACACAAAAGAACAATAGGCACACAGCCAGTACCTCAGCAACACAGGACGTTACAAAACAGTTGACTAATCTGCAAACATCAACTCCATCAACCAATCAAGATGTTACAACACAGCCAAAAAATCCGCTTACAGCAACAAAGCCAACACTCCACAAACACCAATATTTATAGAAAGACGACAGCTCCTATCACGCTTTGCTCACACAAGCACGAAGCTGAAGGCACCAGCCTGAAGAAGGCAAGTGGGACCACATCAAAACATCTCCAAGATACTCTCAATTTTACACGGGAAAAGACCCGAATACACTAAGACCTGCATATATATACATATACATATACATATACATATACATATACATATACATATACATATACATATACATATACATATACATATACATATACATATACATATACATATACATATACATATACATATACATATACATATGTGTGTGTGTGTGTATTATGTATGTATGTATATTATACATACTGATATATCTCTATTTGACTTATTTTCTGATTTAGCTCAACTACATTATCCGAAGGATTGCATTTAATAATAGTGCCGGGCAAAAAATTGGGTTCAATCAAAATGGAGAATTAGAGACTGGATTTGATATCATCAATTGGATCACATTTTCAAATTTGTCTTTTAAGGAAGTCCAAGTTGGAAGCATAGACGTCAAGGACTCCAATGAAAAAATGGTCACCATTTATGAAGATGACATTGTGTGGCCAAGCAGATTTAACCAGGTATGGACCACACACATTGAGCTCAGTCCAGATTTCACTACTTCTAAAGCTCACCTCAGAGCCACACTATTTCACCACAATTACCTTCAGAAATAGAATTATATTCTCTTCCTAAAGCCTCTCCAGCCTAGTTTTTTTTATTTGTGTCAGAAGCATCATAGTTAAAATAAATGGAGAACATTTAAAAATATAAAATACAAGGTAAAAATATGGACAAATTAAACAGACTTTGCCCAGAAACTAGCAATATTCATTGTGTTTCCTAACACTGCTATAGCAATAGCAATAGCAGTAGACTTATATACCGCTTCATAGGCCTTTCAGGCCTCTCTAAGCGGTTTACAGAGAGTCAGCATATTGCCCCCAACAATCTGGGTCCTCATTTTACCCACCTCAGAAGGATGGAAGGCTGAGTCAACCCTGAGCCGGTGAGATTTGAACCGCTGACCTGCTGATCTAGCAGTAGCCTGCAGTGCTGCATTTAACCACTGCGCCACCTTGGCTCTGAGGTCCTCAAATGTACACTGAATGAGGTACAAAGGGTAGGCATACATATGTTTTGTTGTCTGAATGTCACCACAATCACAAAGAATAGAAGCAACTGGATATCCCCATTTGCTCATGGTGTTCCTGGATATTGTTGTACCCATGTGCTGTCTACTCAATGGCTTCCATACATCTCAGTTTTTCTCAGACTCAAATGTCAGCTCCTCCATAGCTTCCACCCAATATTAGTTCTTTCTAGATTTCCATAAATCTGCTTTCAAATCCTTCAAAGTCTTCCATCAACCTAAAAAATCTTTTCCTGGAATTTCCTGGAATTTAGTCTCTGCTGAGATAGTTAAAGGCTACAGAGAAGGTCTTGTCTAGATATTGATGATTTGAGTCTGTCTCTCTGTATGCTGTTGTTAAGACATTTGGATGTCCCTTGGACAACAGCTGGCTAATACTTTCAATCCAGAAGTATCCAAAACATAGTGAGGTGCTCATTTCCACCTGTGACACTATGTGTATGTAGTCTAGCTGATAAACCTATAGGAAGTCATTCATTGGTGATTCCTTGGATACCTTCTAGGGTAGGTGGGTAAATGGAGAAAACGGAGTAGGCAACAAAGAGAGTTCATACCTTGTATGTAAATTCTATGAGAAAATTTTCCCATTTGCTAATTCCTTACAGATGTTCAATAGAAAAGAAAATCAAAGAACATTTCTAAACCAATGCCTCTGTAAATTGATATTTTTATTGGTGAAAAATTATGTATTGTGGTCTATATGTTTGCACTGAGGCAAAAACTGTTTAAATCTTTTCAACCAAAAACCAGGCTTTGTTGTCCCACATTACTATATCAAAAGAAAAGTATAATGGAATGATAATTCTAAAAATACTGAAAGACTAGTTTCCAAAGATAAACCTTTTCTATTTTTTTAAAAATTTATGGACAGACCCATCCACTTTCACTGTGTAATGGGAAGTCCTATTCAGGCTACAGTAAGATCAAAATAGAAGGAAAACTATTTTGCTGCTATGACTGTCTCCGATGTCCTGAAGGGAAGATTTCTAACAGGGAGGGTAAGAGATATTGTATACCTCTACCTCACCAAATGAATTGGGTTGACAAATGTACCATGGGAAAATGTTCTGCTTTCTGCCAGTGGTTTCACTTGGCACATTAGATTATAAAATAGGGATAAATAATTGAATTGTAGGCATGTTCATTATTGGTAGCAAGAAATAGATGTATGCAAATATAAGTTGAGGTCAACTAACAACGTATGACATACATTTTTCAGAAATTAATTGGAAGTCCTCACTTTGAACACTTGTACAGTCAGTTTTTATTCTTTCAATGCAACTTCAACATCAATATTTTCTTTCATAGACATGGATGAATGTTTTCAATGTCCAGAAGATCACTATCCCAATGAGAAGCAGGTTTTGTGTCTCCCCAAAATTGCAACATTCTTGAACTACAAAGAAACCTTGGGAACAGTTATGGCTAGTTCTTCTCTTTTCTTCTCTTTAATCACAGTTGGAGTCCTTTGGATCTTTATTAAGCATCAGGACACTCCCATTGTCATAGCTAACAACCGAAACCTCACATATGCCCTCCTTGTTGCTCTCCTGTTATCATTTCTTTGTACTTTGCTATTCATTGGGAAACCTCACTAGGTGACATGTCTCCTTCGTCAAACTGCTTTTGGCATCATCTTCTCAGTGGGCATTTCTTGTGTTTTAGCCAAAACCATCATTGTGGTTCTAGCTTTCATGGCTACCAAGCCAGGGTCCAAGATGACCAAGTGGGTGGGGACAAGACTTGGCACGTTTATAGTATCCTGCTGCTCCTTTATTCAAATTAAAATTTGTGTTATATGGCTGATCATCTCTCCCCCATTCCCAGATGCTGACATGAAGTCAATATCAGAAGAAATCACCTCAGGCATGTTGATGTTCTTGGGAAATTTTTTTTTTTTTTAAAAAAACAGAACTTTTTTATTTTTCTTTAAAAAAAAACACAAATATGTCATCATTTGTCAATCATTAAGACATTGAAGTACAATTTTTTTTTGTTGTGTGTGCCCCTCCCTCCCTCCACCCCCCCACACCCCCTCCTCCTTCCCCCCCCCCGACTTCCCAGAACCCGTACACGGTATGGATTTTTAACTAACACAGTCTAAAATCTATTGAGAAAAAAGAAATAAAGAAATTAATGACATTCTAGATTGACCTTAGCTTCTTCTTACTGAACTGACTTTTAACAGTTTAAATCATTTCTGATCTTAAGCATAGGCTAACTGGAATTTCTTAGTCCCGTATTTATTTTGTATATAGTCAATCCATTTTTTCCAGTCTCGTTTATATATCTCATTTGAATGATCTTTGAGATATGCCGATATTTTAGCCATCTCGGCTAAGTTTGTTACTTTCAATGTCCATTCTTGGATTGTAGGCAAGTCTTCCTTCTTCCAATATTGCGCCACCAACAGTCTTGCTGCAGTTATCAGGTGCAGAATCAAATTGGTCTCTACCACTGTAAAGTCAGTACATATACCTAGTAAAAATAACTGAGGAATAAACTTTATCCTTCTTTTAAAAACATTTTGCATGACTCACCATATTTTTATCCAAAATGCCTTAACCTTTTGGCAGGTCCACCATATATGATAATATGTAGCATCGAGAGAACCACACCTCCAACATTTAGGCTGTACATTCGGATACATAGAAGCCAACTTTTTAGGATCTAAATGCCATCTATAGAACATCTTGTAAAAATTTTCTCTCAGATTTTGAGCTTGTGTAAATTTCACATTTCTTACCCAGATTCTTTCCCATGTATCCAACATTATTGGTTCCTCAATATTTTGAGCCCATTTTATCATACAATCTTTAACTAATTCTGTTTCCGAATCCATCTGTATTAATACATTATATATCCTCTTTATATGCATTAAGCTTTGATCTCTTATTTGTTTAAACAGATTATCCTCAACTTGGATAAAACCAATTTTTTGATCTATTTTCCACCTAGCCTGTAATTGCCCATACTGAAACCATGTTTGAACTACCTTCTCCTCTTTTAATACCTCTAAAGATGTTCTTGGGAAAATTTGAAAAGCATGTGTAATATTATATGCTTGCTGCCTTGATAAAGGAGGTTGCCTGATATTCAAGATGGTTTTGGAAAAGAAAATAATGATTGCCGATGCATTATAGATAAAGAAAAAAGCCCCAAAATATCCCACCCAAAGTCAGTCTGTGATTCATTGATTATCCAAAGATTTTTAATTGTGTCGACCATTTTTAGGTATGGACTATGTTTAGGTGACTAGTCCAGAAAAGACATAGATATTCTTGTCCAGGTCAATGAAGGAATGAGACAAGATTGCCGAATATAATTTGAGGGAAGGTTAATTGCATGAAAATAACTGAAGTATAAAATTAGACTCATGTATTACTTAAGAATACAGAAATAAATTTACAGAATGTCATCAAAAAGCCTATGTCAACCCAAGTAAAGCAAACTTCTCTGGTAATATTGTATTGCAAACTAGGGCATACAACACCTTTGCTAGACCAATTCTTGAATATAGCTCATTTGCCTGGAATCAGCACTGTATATTGAATATTAATACAATTGAGACAGTCCAGAGGTATATCACTCCTCTGCTCACAATAGAATACCCTATGCCACTTGACATTTTGGGCTTGGAGAACCTAGAACTATACCATCTGCAGTCTGACCTAAGCGTAAAATTATCTTCTACAATGTCCTACCTGTTAACAACTACTTCAGCTTCAACCTCAATCATACATGGGCAAACAATAGATACAAACTCAAGGTAATTGCAGGAAATATCGCTTCAGCAACATAGTGGTCAATGCCTGGAATGCACTACCTGACTCTGTTGCTACATCCCTGAGCCCCCATAATTTTAACCTAAGACTGTCAACATGGACCTCACCCCATTCCTAAGAGATCTGTAAGGGCCATGCTTAAGCACACCAGAGTGCCTACCGTACTTGTCCTACTGTCTCCATTTATTTGTACCCATTTACTGTGTTCATATTTAAGTTTATACTTATACTGTAACCTTGTACATGTTTACAAACTAAATAAAATAAATAAATAAATTAACTAACTAACTAACTAACTATCAAGACAATCCAATCTCTCTATGCAAAACTTTACTGAGTACATTACTTGGGTATGTTTTATGGCAAAATCAAGTCTGGATCTTTGCCTATAGTTAAAATTCGAATCCTACCACCACCCCAATTATCTCAGGTCCCATCGTCCAATATGGTCTCCGGATATTGATGTGGGGAAGTCTTTTCAGTTTCTGTAAACACCTTTTGGAATGTCCTTTGTTCTTACGCTGACATCTTGATGTCTGGGACATATTCTATCTCCCTTTCCCTCCCCACATGGTTCGTTGGCAAGCTGAGATATGAAAATAGTTGCAACAGAAAAATCTTTGGACGCTTAACAGATTACTAGAGGTTGGTTCAATGAAATTCATCATGTTATAAAATATATAGATCTTAGACAGAATGCCTACAATGTTGAGGTTTCCTCCTAAGAGGATGAACAAAGTGAGATGTGTACCATTTATTATTCTATATAGTAGATTAAGGGAATTGTAATGAAAATTGAACAGTAAGGATTGTTATTTAAAGACAATTAAGGATAACCTAAGCCAAGATATGAAAAAATGGAGAGGGAACATGAAATATACTTACAATGGGAAATTATTGAGATTATAAAGACAGAATCACAAATGTGGGGCATGTAAGGATGCATAAATATAAATGTAATGATGAAAATAGCTTGGAATTGTAACCAGGGCTACATCTTGGCCAAAAATAGGCTAGGGGTGGTGGTTTTAAAAATACAATTGCTATATATGTATACTTTTTTTCTTTTTTTTAAAAAAGGAGGAAGATATATGTCAAAATTAAACATGCATATTGAAAAGGAATTATAAACACCATCAACATAAAATGGAGCTCGCTTAGAGGCTGAAATACACCAAGTAAATGAGATGAAGAGTGTGAAGTAGAGGAGAGCAGTAAGAGAAGAAGAGAGGGACAGGAGAGTGGGCAGGGGGGAAGAGAAGGAGAGAAAGAAGGAGTGGAAAGGGGAGAGAGGAGGAGAGAGAAAGGGGAAGTAGAGAAAGAAGGATGACAGAGGTAGGGGGAAGAGGAGAGAGGGAGAAGAAAGTGATGGATAAGGTACCAATATGGTGTATGGAGAGCAGAAGAGCCAATAATTGTTTTTGGGAGTTGATGGTAAGATGAATTGACGTAAACACTTAATAATATAATACGATGTTGGTTATGTAATAGTATACATGGGTTATATGTTATGAAAATGACATAAAATAAAAACTATACATAAAAAAATGTTGAGGTTTCCTCGTTTGTATTCCTTGTGAAGAAACGGAAGAGGGTCACCGATGCTGCATTTAGAATTGGGAATCTTATATATAAAACCTGACCCAAATTCATCAGAAACATGGCTTCCAGCACCAGCACCAGCACCTTGAATGTAGCAATTCTTCTTTGAGATTCATCTTTAACAGTCTTGGCTAATGTGCTATAGTTGCTAGTGACAAATATTCAAGATCAGAAACCAGACTGTAAATATCTCCAAATTGCAACAGTCAAGGGTTAAGGGTTAATGTTGCTGTGTTCTTTCTCAGATACTTTTGCTTAATTATTAGATCATCTGGACATGTTTCCTGTCTGGTCTACCTCACCCCTTGTATGGTCTGGTTAAGATTTTCATATTTTTTTTTATATTTATTTATTTATTTATTTATTTATTTATTTATTAGACTTATATACCGCTTCATAGGGCTTTCAGCCCTCTCTAAGCAGTTTACAGATTTTTAGCAAATTGAGTCAGCAAATTGCCCCCACAGTCTGGGTCCTCATTTCACCAATCTCGGAAGGATGGAAGGCTGAGTCAACCTTGAGCCGGTGAGATTTGAACCGCTGAACTGCAGATAACAGTTAGCTGAAGTGGCCTGCAGTACTGCACCCTAACCACTGCGCCACCTCAGCTCCTATATTCTTCATGAGTTGCATGACCAGCTGTGGAACTGATCTAATTGTAATTTAATTGTAATTTAATAAATTTATATGCCGCCTAAACCCATAGGACTCCGGGCGGCTTACAACATACAAAACTAAAAAGATAAAAAGTTAAAAAAGGTGAAAGAGAAAACAGATTTAAAAGCAACACACCATACACTCAATCTGGGTGGGGCTGGACCTCGTTCATAAGGTCAACAGCCCCAGGCCTGCCGGAATAGCCAGGTTTTAGTGGCTTTCCGGAAGGCCGAGAGAGTGGGAATCTATAGCTGTGGTCAACCTTTTCTGACAAATAAATCTTAGGTTGGTGCAATAGAGATAATGTTATGACCTAGGCTTCCTGAGAAAGCATAAATCACAATCTTAGTCCCCAAAACCATATTTTATTCATACAGCTGGGAATTATGGTCATTCACATCATGCAAGGCTTCACAAACAGTCTGTGAAGATTCTGACATATGTATGCTCGAGTTGCCACAGTCTTTCATCAGAATGTTGATAAACACCCACCTTATTGCCTTGGGAATGCTTTCAGAGTCCTAATTGCCAAATTAGTTTTACAAGGCCAAACTTAGTACAGTCAGACAGAACTTTTCAAAGCTTGCCCCAACCTGATGAACTAATTGCTTCCGACAAAAGCTTACATCTCGTTCTCTCATCTTTTATGTCTTATGGGGGTGGGACAATCAATTCCAAGCCTTGCTCCCAAGTTGAGCCTGTTTTCTTAATTGTTCTTGCCTTCTGGCAGCTCTGCATTCACTGGGAACAGGCTCCCGCTGTTATTCTGACTCACTGATGTCAGGCCCAGAGGCTCCTGAGGCAGCAAATAACTACCAGATGGCCTTGGTCCCCTCTTTGCCTCAGACACAGAGCCCTCGTCCAAGCCTTCCCCACACTCCAGGACTGGCCCATGTTCCTCTCCAACCTCCTCACTTTCCGATTCTGCCACCAGCTCCACTGGCTGCCAGTGGACCACAACAGATAAAAAACATTCCCCACTGAATTAATGTTAGAATGATTGCTAGAAAGTCCACCCTGTCCTTATTTTGGAGGTCAGTTCTGGAAGCCTCTTAATGCTTTCCAAATGAACATGTTAATATTGGCAGTGCATTACATAAAGCTAAAGTTTCTCCATAAATGAAAGGACATAATGCTTACTTCTTTCCTTTGACAAATTAGCATGCAAGGGTTACACAAAACTTAGGAGTGCCATTTTCCTTTGCTTGCCTACCATTATTTGTGAATTGCTTTCTCTTTGGCTTTAGTAACAGGAGAGAATAAACTCTTGAGCTAGAGAAAAATGAGCCATATGATCCTTAATACTGTATATAGATATATTTTATTTCAGCTTTGTTTTTCTATCAGATGCACATTGTGCACAGTTTGATTTTACTTGGTTTGTACTACCATCTGGTGTGTAGCACTCTCTTTTTGAAAGGTTGATTTGGATCTTTCAGTTGTCAGAATAATTGCTTCTACTGATTAAAATGCATGCAAAAACAACAAGTTTTCCCACTCTTTTTTTCTTTCTTCCATTCTACTCTTTTCCATCATCATAGGACAAACATGAAAATTGTTTCATCAGTAAAGGGACCAATCTCTCTTTCTCTCTGGACAGAGAATAGGGAAGTGCACCTTCCCACAATGGAAATCAAGATGAGCAGATTTGTAGATATTTACTTTGGTCTTTAAATAAGCCAGATAATAGGCCTATGCATCTAAGACATTTCTTTAAGATGCAGTTATTTGAAATACATTACCATTCTACTTAAATAACTTTTTAAAACTTTCAGTGAACCTATATTATGTACATATAATAAACAATTGGTTTTTTAAGTACAATTTCAACTGAAAAAGTGAGATAAATTGTTAGAGGTATCTCCGTTGGGGGACAGAAAGTAGCACAGCGGAATGTACAGCTAGAAAGAAGGAACGTTGCTAGTAGAAGAAACACACGAATAGAGTCTCAGACACTGTAAAAACAAGTAGCTTTACTACTAACAATAGCTTCACAAGCAGTGATAGTAGATGTGTGACCAAACACAATTGAAAGAACAAACAATTGCTTACAATCGCAATTCACGTTCCAGTCATCAAGCGAGCAAGTAGTAATCAAGCATAGGACAAGTAGAGAGAGAGAGAGTTAGCTTTCCTGACTTCCTCTTATTGCAAAGTTAATTACAGCTTATAAATGTACGGCCTATAAGATCTCATAGGTTAGGCCTCCTCCGCATCCCATCGGCCAGCCAATGTCGGCTGGCAACCACAAGGAGGAGGGCCTTCTCAGTAGCGGCCCCGACCCTTTGGAACGAGCTCCCCGTAGAGATTCGTACCCTCTCCACCGTCCAGGCCTTCCGCACAGCCTTGAAGAACTGGCTCGCCCGTCAGGCCTGGGGATAAGGACCATTACCCCGCCCGAATGTTGTATGCATGTTGTGTATCATTTTTATTATGTGTTGTTGTCTTAGTACTGTATTGTATTGTATTCCCCTCTCCCTGGTTTCTGTGAGCCGCCCTGAGTCCCCTCAGGGAAAAGGGCGGCCTACAAATAAAATCAATTCAATTCAATTCAATAAATACATTCACCCATTTAAAGCAACATCGACCATTTGTTATTGTATATGAATCTATATTGCCTACCCAACACTAGGAGTATACTCCCAACATAAATTGTGAAGGAAGATTAATTAATCAATATTTATTTGTTTTAATTTCTCTGCCCATTTATTATTTTATATAATAATTCAAGGCAGCAAACATCTAATATTACTTGTTCCTCAAATTTTCCCAAGAACAGCAACATGCCTGAGATGATAGTAGAGCTCACACTCACTTGTTTCTAACTTAGTGCCTTAACTGCAAGACCACAGGCCCCACACTTCCTTATATCTGATGCAAAATAGGCAGCAGCAATAAGAATTTATGCTGTTCTGTCCTTTTCTCTTTTGAGCTGCTCTTTTTTGTTCAAATCAGGCCTCAGCACAATGATGTACAGCTTGGGTGAAAAGATACAAAGCAGCAATCTAGCACTGGAAGCTATAATGGAGAAGATCTCCACAGCAACCATATATTTTCCTTTCGAACTCAGGTATGCTGGAATAAAGGACAACCAAACACTGCAGAAGACCAACATGCTGAAGGTGATAAACTTGGCTTCATTGAAAGCATCAGGCAATTTCCTTGCTAGGAAGGCCAGTGTGAAACTGACAACGGCAAGGAAGCCCATATAACCCAAGACACCGTAAAACATGAAGGCAGATCCTTTGTTGCACTCCAGAATGATTTCTTCTGCTATTGACTTCATGTCAGCATCTGGGAATGGGGGAGAGATGATCAGCCATATAACACAAATTTTAATTTGAATAAAGAAGCAGCAGGATACTATAAACGTGCCAAGTCTTGTCCCCACCCACTTGGTCATCGTGGACCCTGGCTTGGTAGCCATGAAAGCTAGAACCACAATGATGGTTTTGGCCAAAACACAAGAAATGGCCACTGAGAAGATGATGCCAAAGGCAGTTTGACGAAGGAAACATGTCGCCTTTTGAGGCTTCCCAATGAATAGCAAAGTACAAAGGAATGATAACTGGAGAGCAATAAGGAGGGCATATGTGAGGTTTCGGTTGTTAGCTCTGACAATGGGAGTGTCCTGATGCTTAATAAAGATCCAAAGGACTCCAACTGTGATTAAAGAGAAGAAAAGAGAAGAACTGGCCATAACTGTTCCCAAGGTTTCTTTGTAGTTCAAGAATGTTGCAATTTTGGGGAGACACAAAACCTGCTTCTCATTGGGATAGTGATCCTCTGGGCATTGAAAACATTCATCCATGTCTATGGATGACAGAAAATATGTATGTTAAAGTTGCATTGAAAGAATAAAAACCAACTGTACAAGTGTTCAATTAATTTCTGAAAAATGTATGTCATACATTCAGTAATGAACATATGACATGCATGTTTGTCAAATGTATGCCAAACAGCTCCGTACATTTACCAATAATGAACATGCTTACAATTCAATTTCTTATGCCTATATTATAATCTAATGTGCCAAGTGAAACCACTGGCAGAAAACAGAAAATTTTCCCATAGTACATTTGTCATCCAATTCATTCAGTGAGATAGATATATACAATATCTCTTACCCTCCCTGTTAGAAATCTTCCCTTCTGCACATCGAAGACAGTCATAGCAGCAAAATAGTTTCCCTTCGATTTTGATCTTACTGTAGCCTGAATCGCACTTCCCATTACACAGTGAAAGTGGCTGGGTCTGTCCATAAATTATAAAAATAAAAAATAGAAAAGCTTTATCTTTGGAAAAATGGCGTCTCAGAGTATTTAACTATACTTTTTTTTCTTTTGATATAATAATGTGAGACAGCAAAGTCTGGTTTTGGGTTGAAAAGATTTGAACAGCTTTTTGCCTCAGTGCAAACATATACACCACAATACTTAATTTGTCTCCAATGAAAAGATCACTTTACAGAGGCTTTGATTTATAAATGTTCTTTCCCTTTCTTTGCTTTTGAACATCTGTAAGGCCTTTAGTGAATAGGAAGATTTTTGCACAGAAGTTACATCCAAGGTGTGAACTCTCTTCGTTTCCTATTCCTTTTTCTCCATTTACTTATCTACCTTAGATGGTATCCAAGTGATCACCAATGAATGACTTCGTAAGTCTATCAGCTAGCCTACATACACATAGTGTCACAGGTGGAAATGAGCATCTCACTATGTTTTGGATACTTCTGGATTGAAAGGATTAGCCAGCTGTTGTCCAAGGGACACCCAAACGTCTTAACAGAAGCATACAGAGAAATAGACTCAAATTATCTTTTTTTAATTGAAAATTTTAAAAAAGCTTTTACAAATATTTACCTCCCCTCCCCCACCATCCCCACCCGAACCCAACCCCCCCCAACCTACCCCCCCCCCCAAACTTCCCAGAGCAAATACAGGGTATATATCTTTAACAAACATATTCTAAAATAA
The DNA here is from genome assembly GCF_009769535.1 of Thamnophis elegans. NCBI lineage: Eukaryota > Metazoa > Chordata > Lepidosauria > Squamata > Natricidae > Thamnophis > Thamnophis elegans. The sequence goes on along the minus strand of NW_022473861.1, from coordinate 985,376 downwards.
ACTAAGTTAGTATCATCTTTCATTTGTGCTTTAACTCTTGTTTTTGTTAGGCTAACTCTAAACAGATTATATCATTCCTCGCTTTTTCAGTCATAAACTATCTGGAATTTCTTAGTCTCGTATTTATTTTGAATATAGTCAATCCATCTTCTCCACTCCAGTTTATGTTTCTCATCTGAGTGATCCTTAAGGTATGCTGATATTTTAGCCAACTCTGCTAAGTTTGTTACTTTTAATGTCCATTCTTGAATAATAGGCAAATCTTCCTTCTTCCAGTATTGCGCCAACAGTCTTGCTGCCGTTATTAAGTGCAAAATCAAGTTAGTCTCTATAACAGTACAATCAGTAGTTATACCTAACAGGAATAACTGAGGGGTAAACTTTATCCTCTTTTAAAAAATATTTTGCATAATCCACCATATTTTTATCCAGAATGCTTTAATCTTTTTACAAGTCCACCATATATGGTAATATGTAGCATCAACACAATCACATCTCCAGCATTTAGGTTGTAAATTCGGATACATACAAGCCAGTTTTTTAGGATCTAAATACCATCTATAAAATATCTTATAAAAATTCTCTCTCAGATTTTGGGCTTGCATGACTCAAATTATCAATATCTAGACAAGACCTTCTCTGTAGCCTTTAACCATCTCAGCAGAAATTAAAATCCAGGAAAATCTTCTTTACGTCGATGTATGATTTTGAAGAATTTGAAAGCAGATTTATGGAAATCTAGGAAGAACTAATAATGGGTGGAAGCAATGGAGGAGCTGACATCTGTGTCTGACAAAAATTGAGAAGCATGGAAACCATTGAGTAGAATGTACATGGGAACAACAAGATCCAGAAACACTCTGAACAAATGGGGATATCCTGTTGCTTTTACTCTTTGTGGCTGTGGTACTTGTTTCTGGGCAAGGTCTGTTTAATTTGTACATATTTTAACATTGTATTAAATGTTTTGCCTTGTTTTAACTGTAATGATTCTCATGCGAATAAACAAAAAAACTAGGCTGGAGTGGCTTTAGGGAGAGAATATAATTCTATTTCTGAAGGTAATTGTGGTGAAATAGTGTGGCTCTGAGGTGAGCTTTAGAAGTAGTGAAATCTGGACTGAGCTCAATGTGAGTGGTCCATACCTGGTTAAATCTGCTTGGCCACACAATATCATCTTCATAAATGGTGACCATTTTTTCATTGGAGTCCTTGAGGTCTATGCTTCCAACTTGGACTTTCTTAAAAGACAAATTTGAAAATGTGATCCAATTGATGATATCAAATCCAGTCTCTAATTCTCCATTTTGATTGAACCCAATTTTTTGCCCAGCACTATTATTAAATGCAATCCTTTGGATAATGTAGTTGAGCTAAATCAGAAAATAAGTCAAATAGAGATATGTATCAGGCTATAAAACAGCACTCTTTCTCCCCTTTAAAGTATATAGGCCGGAAATCCTTTCAAGGTTTGTAAAATATGAAAGATAATTATAACCGCAATAATAAATTTTGTAATTATGATTACAGAATCTTCATAGCACCACAATGAAAAAAAAAATAAATGCTAGCTCTGACTGTACCGCAATTTAAAGCAGACTAATTATTTCTAGAAGATTTGTAAAAAAAATAGTTCTAATAATGGAGAAACAGTTTTATTGAGAAGAGTATAAAAGAGAAAATGGAGAAAAATGTTGCAGAACCTTAAAAAATGTTAAAATTGTAATGATAAGGACCTCCATAAATTTATTAAAAGTTTCTAGCACAGAAATGATAACTGGGCCATGGATTTCTTTTAAAAGAAATTGAATTTGGAGTATGTTGTTGCATTTGAGAACGTTCTCAGAATAAAAAGGTTCAGTAAACATATAAGAAAAAAACATATAAGAAAAAAAGTAATACCAAAAGAGCAACATAACATATTGATCTTGGATGACCAAATAAATATATGGAATACAATGTTCTGAAATAAATTATATGCATGTCATCTAGAAAGAAATCATGTTTAGTTTTACTAAATTATCAATATGCAGGTGTTTGAAAAGCAGAAGCAACATTTCTATATCTAACTAACTTATAGAAACTATTTTGTAACTCTAATGAATTCCTAACTTTATATGGTTTCTTCTTTTTTTACATATTTACATAGTATTACATATGGATACATTAATAAAATGTATTTTACATTTTGACTTATTCTTAGATTGTAAAAAAAAAATAAACAGCTAAATTCATATTTACCAAAACTGCATTATTTCACCTAGATTGTACAAATGAATATTTGGAGGAATGATTTTTTTAAAGAAATCTAGTAGGAAGAAAGATTGAGACATCTGTAATTTGTCTTTTGGGGATTTTACCTTCCATAAATGTTGATTCAAAAGTTTTCCCTTGATTTTCCTCCCTTCTCTGTATTTCATTATAGAGGAATAGAAGTCATGCAAAGCATGTGCCACTACATAGATAGCATTGTAGACACTGTAGCTGTGGCCACTCATTTCCATATCAAAGACAGATGTAGGAAGGACCTCCAGGTTCTCCTTTCCAGTACAAGTGCCCCCATTTGCCTTTTGTATTACAGATGTGTGGAAGGAACACCCAAAGGCATTTTCGCAGAAGGTCTTGATAAAACTGTCTTCCTTTTCCAAGATAGGGTTTCTCATCTGAACAAATTGCTTGAATCCCAGTACCTTCTCTGAATGAACTGCAAAAGATAAAGCCCCATGAAGGAAAACCATGTCCTTATTTTTGTGAAAGGGATGTGATGCGAAATCCATCTGGATTGTCATAATCCAAACTTTCCCCTTTGTCCATAGTGGGAAATCATTATCTTTCAAATTACTGGAAAGAAACCTTAGAGTCATCATGTTACCACTTTCACCGTGAACTACCACCACAGTGACATCACTTTTCATAACCAATCTGTATATGTTAAGTCCTATTTTGACCATCTTTTTCAGATTTTCTGAATTAACAGGTTTGGGAAATCTTGCAACAAAGTCAAAGCAGATGCCACTCTGGGTAGCCATGGGAAGCACCCTGCGCAGAAACATTTCACCACTTTCGTTGTCTACTAACAACATCCCAACCCATGTCCATGTGAAATATAGCAATAACTGAGAAATTCTCCTGTACTGAATGTTCATATTTGGCAACATCTGTTGGTAAAAAGCAGCTTGTTCTTTTGTGCTAATTTCAGGAGCAGAACCATACAATATCTAGAAGCAGAGAGATAAACAGTAAAAGGGGAAAAATCACTATAAAGTAAAAAGTTGATGTGCAATTTTGTCCACTAAATTAAAAGCTGAAGCCAAATTTCATGTAAGTTTCACATTCATATTCAAACTGGAATATTAATGGAACAGGAATGTTCAGCTTTAGTCATGACTTAAGAAAATAAGTTAAATCAGCAGCTCTCCATCACTGCATGGAGATTGCCATGCTGTTACTTCTAAGGCTGAGCTGCATCACCAAAGTAGGTCATTGGTTCAGAGTTGCATTAGAACACCAGTTCACAATTCAGAGATGAATCATATCATGTTATGTCACAATAGAAAAACTTAACACTCTAACTTAAATATCAAGATAAATATTAATTCACAATATATTATTGAATTGGGAAAAAAGATCCTCCAGTTCTTTCAATATTACTAATGCAATATTTCCAGAGAGGTTCATTTTATTTTCAAGGAGAAAATAAGAGCGAAAGTGAAACAAAATCAATACTAAGTCCTTTTAAAAAATCTGAATACTAGGTTGGGTAAGGTGACCAGATTTTCAGATTGGTAAAGAGGGACACCTTTGACCGGGGGGGGGGGGTGATTAAAAATTTTATACGGAGCAACAAAAATTTTCATACGACGCAAAAATAGTATTGTAATGGGTTTTTTTATTTCAACATAACTACAATTTACAAATATAAATTGTAACTGTTGCCAAACATCCGAATTTTGATCACATGACCATGAGGATGCTGCAACGGTCGCTAAGTGTGAAAATGGTCGCTAAGTGTGAAAAATGGTCATCAGTCACTTTTTTCAATGCCATTGTAACTTTGGTCACTATATCACCTTTCTTGCCACAGTTCTTAAGTGAATAAATGCAGCTGATAAATTAGTAACATAAGTGAATCTGGTTTCCCCATTTGACTTTGTCAAAAGGTGATTATATGACCTCAGGACACTGAAACCATCATAAATACGAATCTGTTGCCAAACATCAAAATTTTGATCGCGTGACCATGAGGATGCTGCAACGGTCGCTAAGTGTGAAAATGGTCGCTAAGTGTGAAAAATGGTCATCAGTCACTTTTTTCAATGCCATTGTAACTTTGGTCACTATATCACCTTTCTTGCCACAGTTCTTAAGTGAATAAATGCAGCTGATAAATTAGTAACATAAGTGAATCTGGTTTCCCCATTTGACTTTGTCAAAAGGTGATTATATGACCTCAGGACACTGAAACCATCATAAATACGAATCTGTTGCCAAACATCAAAATTTTGATCGCGTGACCATGAGGATGCTGCAACGGTCGCTAAGTGTGAAAATGGTCGCTAAGTGTGAAAAATGGTCATCAGTCACTTTTTTCAATGCCATTGTAACTTTGGTCACTATACCACCTTTCTTGCCACAGTTCTTAAGTGAATCTTAAGTGAAGATGTTATATCTTAAGTGAATCTTAAGTCTTAAGTGAAGATGTTATACAGTAGAACCTCTGGTCACGAACGCTTCTGACCAAAATATTCACATTCTCCCCGCTGCTGATTTCCCCTTCTGCACCATTTTTTTTGTAAGCACCAAATTTCCAAAATTAGGTTTGATTCATGACCAAATCAGTTTGCGACCAAAGTTATGGAATGAATTATGGTTGTGACCAGAGGTTCTACTGTATTCATGCCTTTACATACTCTATATCACCTCAAAATGTTGCACAGCCTTCATAAGTTTCTAATACAGATAAAATTAAATACAACATCAAAACCATAAAAAAAGTAAAATTAACCTGGCTGGAAAATCCTATGCCTGTCTTGCTATTATTACTGACACACTTGCTGCAATATTTGATGACTAAAAGAAAAAAAAATATTGTTAAAGTGTGTATTATGTTCACTCCCATGTCTTGTCTGCTGCGTTGATTTTGAATTCATTAAAAGAGCTTATTTTACATCAAATCCCTCTCATATTATTCTCCTATGTTCAATAAACCCTAAGAGACAGCATACTATACATGAAATTCCTGTAACTGTATATTTAGTAAATTGTGGAGCTGGGTTTATCCAATTAACTCAGTTTTTGGACTTGAGTAATCACATACAATAAAGGAAATAAAACTATTTAGAATGAAGTGTAGTTGGCTATTTCTGATTAAGGGTGTCATGCAGAAACAATTATAGTTTTGGTCAGGAAAATACCCTAAAAAAACCCTTTTGTTCTTTCAGGGTTTTTTTTAATGGTTTTTCCATGGCACATCACATATTGTTTTGAATAAAAAAACAGTAGCTGCACATTTTTAAAAACCTACATTATTTTAAAATGCATTAAAAAATAAAAGAAAAAAACCCAGCACACTTACCAGAAAGTTTCTTTTCCCACCATTTTGAGCAGTCCTCCAACCTCCGTGCCCCTCCCCTCCGGAAAATCCAGGAAGTAACACTGGCGACCCCTCTAGCCATTTCCTGCAGCTCTATGGTACTAGGATCATTTTTTTTTCTTATAAAATGAGGTAAACGCGATCGGCGTGGGGGGAGGGGAGAGGTCTGTTTTGTTGCTTTAATGTTTTAATATCTTCAGTGAAAGTACTGACAGAGAGAGAGGTTAGACAGGGTGTCTTTTGTCTTGCCCCGGTTAGGATTTCTTAAGCAAATCCATTGGGCTTTCAACATGAAGCCAGAAAAAAAATCAGGACTTTTTTAAAAGGCGGAGGGACGCAGGAAAAATTGTTAAAAATCGGGACTGTCCCGCTGAAATCGGGTCATCTGGTCACCCTAAGGTTGGGTGACCCTTATACTCTGGAGAATATTGATTTTGCTGAAAAATACAGCAAAATACAGTTTTATTATAGTTGCAATCATGTTTTAAGTAAAGTTTGAAAAGCTTAATCTTCAAGGCACAAGTGTTACCAGACCCAGATTGAAATTCTGATCACACTCTTTCTTTCCCTGAAATAACCAATAAAATGTTACTTCTGGGCAATGTATAACGTCCCCATTAATTTCCCAGCACCTTGAAACATCAAAAAGCTAAAGAATTAAGGTTCTATGGCAAAACCAAAACACTCCAAAATTCACCTGTATGTGAATATTTATACAGAAAAAAATATTATATGGATTTTTATCTCCTTAATTCCAAGAAAGCAACATACCTGTGGCATCTTGTACAGGGAAAGGATATTAGCCATGTATAGATAGCTGTCAGATGAAGGTCCTCCAATGACTGCTATTGGTCTGTTTTGAGCATCACAATTTTGTTAGGTATGAATTGGCCCTTTGAAAAGAAGAGCTCCAATGAGGCACGGTATGTCCAAGTTGGATCAAAGTAGCTATTATAAATATGGAAGCCCAAGGTATGATTTGGTAAAATAGAGGGATCTCTATTGATTTTCATGAGGGCAAACTCTAAAGCGAGAATATGCTGAAACATTGGAGTTATGACCCTAAAATAAGCATTATATATTCTGTCAAAATACATACATGGTATTGGTCAACTCAGTTTAATTTTCAAAATATCTGGTTTCTGTCTTTCTGTCTGTCTGTCTGTCTGTCTGTCCGTCTGTCCGTCCGTCCATCCATCCATCCATCCATCCATCCATCCATCCATCCTCTATCAATCTACAACTTACCTACCAGTCCCATCCATCCTTCCACCCATCTATCCATCCATCATCTAATTATTTATAATCTGTTGTCCATCCTACATACAAAGACTGTCCTTCCTTCCCTCCCTCTTTCTGCTCTATATCCTTTTCTTCTTTCTCTTTTTCTCTCTCTTTGTAAAACATCTTACACAGTGGTGCCAAAAAGCTCTGTAGATGGATGTTTCCTGAAGTCTATCATTCTACAGAAGAGGTAGATCTGAGAGAAAATGCCCACAATTATGAAATCTCCTGACTGATATTGCTTGTGAAGAAAAGGCAGAGGGTTGTTAGTCCTACATCTAGCACTGGGAATCATGGACATCCTTTCAGGCAAAAGCACTAAGACCAAGACTGCAAATATCATCATAATATGTAAAAGTGTCTGATCTTAAGCCAGTTGAAGATTCCCCAAGCTCTACCTCATTAAGAATATTTCTACTTGCACTTGTCACCACAACAACCTCTTGCCCACTAGGAGATGAAGTTGAAGCAATAATCTGGGAATTGATAATGACAATTGAAAGATCAACAATTCAGAATTCAAGTCCTAGGAAACTATGGCATGTAAACAAGTATACAGCAGCCTGTAATTATTGACAGCAATGAAAAATTAAAAGAAATGAAGAATTTTTCCACATTTATATGCAGACAGGAAAAAAAATCTTCTTTTAAAACAATATGGCCTTACATTAATTTACAGATTATTTGTTTGTTTGATATTCTACCATAGTCTCATAGGTGTTGAGGATGCACAAAATATTAAAAGGAAACATGCAATACGTTAAACTAAATTAAACTAAAATAAAGTAATATACAATCAACATGCGCATGTGCAAGATCCGAATGGCTGCCAGGCTTTCTCGCTCTGCAGAAACCTGGCGAGAAAAGCCCTGGAGAGCCTCTGGAATTTGCAGCGATACCATCAAAAAAGGTCCCCTAGGAGGACTGGAACCCAGGGAATCACGAAAGGACCAGACTCCTTAAAGAACTGCTACTCTCGGGCGAGCCCGGGCGGTGAAATCCTTGGCGGCCTCGGAGCTACCCGCGCTGCCTGGAGGGGAAGATGGCGGCGCCACCCTGCTGACGGCAGCGTTTTTACTTTGATTTTCGGCGACTTCGATTCTATTTAGCCGAGCTGTGAGCCTTGGGGACTCTATTAGCCACATTACCATCCATTATCGCCCCGGAGAGGTGGGGATCTATCTGGGCTCGACTGGGACTGGGCGGACTGGGCGGCTGGCTGTGGTTGCCACCACCGTAGCCCTCCTTATATGCCCACCCTCCCTCCATTTCACTCAGCCTCCTCATCGTCGCAGTCTCTTCCCTTCGCTCCTTTGCGTGTCTGGATTTTGTTCTTTCGGCAAATCTCTTCCTCTGCTTGCCCTCATTGCTGCTCCTGTTCTCCTGCCTAGTATTTCTCCGTTATCCTGGCTTGTGACCATCTGATCTTGGCCTTTCAACATCCGACCTCCTCCGACCGCATTGCCACCCGTCACTGCCCCTGGAACACCATCTCGGACAGCGCCCACCTAATACAACTTCTAGGACGCCATGGACTGTGTATTCATGGTACATTCGTCTTACGGAAGGAGTGATAGAAGATGGCAGAAATACGGGTGGGGACTTGGCGTCTCAACAACCAAGGCACCCCCCCCTCTTTTTCGATCTGTTCCAGCCACCCCCAGCTGCCTTGTTTAGAATAACCTGCTCCCTTCTGAAAGGGAGGGATGCGGATGACCCTTTACAAGGTAGAACTGAGGAATTTGTTCAGTTTCTAACGGATAAAGTCACTTGGATTCGGACAGATCTGGACTCCAGTTGCACGGTACCAGCCGAGGTACCGGGGGAAGGTCTTGAGCGGATTTTATGGAGCTTTCAACTTGTCGCTCCTGAGGAAGTGGACAAGGCCATGGGAGCGGTGAGTGCCTCCACCTGTATACTGGACCCATGCCCCTCCTGGCTGGTCTTGACCAGCAGGGAGGTGACACGTGGCTGGATCCAGAGGATAGTGAACACCTCTCTCCGGGAGGGATCCTTCCCGCTCCTTCTAAAGGATGCGGTGGTGAGACCCTTCCGGAAGAAGCCTTCTCTCGACCCAGCCATTTTAAGTAACTATCATCCAGTCTCCAACCTTCCCTTTGTAGGGAAGGTTTTCGAGAAAGTGGTGGCCTTTCAGCTCCGGCGGTCCTTGGATGAAACCAATTATCTGGATTCCTTTCAGTCTGGTTTCAGGCCTGGTTACAGCATGGAAACTGCTTTAGTCGCACTGATCGATGATATCTGGTGAGCCAGGGATGGGGGTCATTTCTCTATCCTGGTGCTCCTTGACCTCTCAGTGGCCTTCAAAACCATCGATCATGGTATCCTTCTGCACCAGTTACGGGAGGTGGGAGTGGGAGGCACCGTTCTTTGGTGGTTCTCCTCCTACCTCTCGGACAGGTCGCAGTCGGTGTTGCTCGGAGGGCAGAGGTCGACCCCTAGGCCTCTCAAGTATGGGGTGCCGCAGGGTTTGGTCCTGTCTCCCCTCCTATTTAACATCTACATGAAGCCCCTGAGTGAGATCATACGATGGCACGGGATTAAATACCACCAATATGCGGACGACACGCAATTGTATCTGTGAACTCAGTGAAGAGATAGAAGTGATGTGCCAGTGCCTGGAGGCTGTTAGGGTCTGGATGGGAACGAACAAGATTGCACTCAATCTCGACAAGACTGAGTGGCTATTGATGCTCCCTCCCAAAGATGGTCCAGCTATTCCATCCCTTAGCCTGGGGGGGTGAAATCATACGCCCTTCAGAGAGGGTTCGCAATTTGGGAGTCCTCCTGGATCCACAGCTGACTTTAGAACTTCATCTGTCAGCTGTGACCAGGGGGGGGGGTTTGCCCAGGTTCACCTGGTGCACCAATTGCGACCCTACCTGGACCGGGAGGCCCTTCGGATAGTCACTCACGCCCTCATCACCTCAAGACTGGATTACTGTAACACGCTCTACATGGGGCTGCCCTTGAAGAGTGTTCGAAGACTGCAGTTAGTCCAGAATGCAGCCGCGCGAGCGATTGTGGGTGCACCTAGGTACACCCACGTTACACCTATCCTCTGCGAGCTGCACTGGCTGCCCATTGGTCTCTGGACTCACTTCAAAGTGCTAGTCGTTACTTTTAAAGCCCTACATGGCATCGGACCTGGCTACCTGAGAGACCGCCTCCTGCCATTTACCTCCCAGAGACCAATAAGATCACACAGATTAGGCCTCCTCCAGATTCCATCTGCCGGTCAATGTCGGCTGGTGACTCCCCGGGGGAGGGCCTTCTCTGTTGCTGCTCTGGCCCTCTGGAACGACCTCCCCGTTGAGATCCGGACCCTTACTACCCTTCCGGCATTCCGTAAAGCTATCAAGACCTGGCTATTCCGGCAGGCCTGGGGATGTTGAAGTATCCAGCCCCATTTTAAGCTATGAATGTTGCTGTACTTTTAAATTGTTGTATTGTCTTATATGTTCCCCCTCCCTTTTTATTGTAAGCCGCCCGGAGTCTTCCGAGAGCGGGCGGCATACAAAACTAATAAATACAAATACAATACAATATAAGAAGAAAAATAAAAAATAAAATATCAGCCACATTCCAGATAATAGTAAAATAATTATTTAAAAAATGATGCTGTACATCAATACTTTTTTAAAAAAAACAACCTATAATTCATCAACAACTTCAGTGGAAGTTTATACCTCATTGGCATTTTATACCAGTCAGATTTGGATATACCGTATGTCTATCTGTCTTTCTATAATCTATCCACCCATCCACCCATCCATCCATCCATCCATCCATCTATCCATCCATCTGCTTTTAGCTGACCCCAATCAATATAGGTGCTGTCAAATATCCATTATATCATCATAACATTAAAAGTCCATTATCTCAGAGACTACAAAAGTTTCCATTAGGTGTAACATTAGAGGAGTCTTTAAATGCTGCCCCTTGTCAAAGGCATAGAATTGTATATGTAGCCAGGTTCACCTGCATCAGATAGAGAAAGAATTGGTGCACCAGCCAGAAATGAAGTCCTTTAGTCATGATTTCCATCTACATTTCAAGTAGCAACTGTGAGTCCAGAATGAATCTCCAAATGACAAATCTGTTCTTCCCTTACCTTTCCAGAGACACAAGTGGCATTAATGGAGAATCTCAATGTACAAATATCAAATCTATCTTCCTCAGCTTCTGTTCTCTCTAGTCTTGACCCTTACAGGCATCAGTATTTTACATGATAGAACACTGATAGCTTCTCCCTTAAAGCCTATGAGATGGTATGAAATTGGGTATCATCAACTCAGATATCGAATGATATTTCCTGGAAGGTTAATGTATTTGAAAAGGAATAGGGGGGAAATGATCAATTCTAATAAGCCAAGCGTATAAGAGTCCTTTCATCTCCTACTACTACAGAGTAGAATCATTCACTAAGGAAGGAGCAAAATACCATTAAACAGTGGTCAAAGAAGAGAGGTTTTCTTTTTTTAAAAATGGAAGACTTTGGGCACTAATTCCATACAGGGCTTGATAAAGTTCCTTCAGTAGAGTAACCAATGATCTCAGGCTAATATATGGGCTATTACTTAAGTTTAAGTTTTATTTTATTTATATGCCGCCCTATTCCCTAAAAGAGACTCAGGGCGGCGAACAACTTAAACGGGAAGGGGAAACATACAAGTACAAAATAAACATATTAAAATGACCAACAACCACACCTGTCGAGAGGGGAGGGGAGCTCATCAACCCCAGGCCTGCCGACACAGCCAGGTTTTAACGGCTTTTCGGAAAGCAGGGAGAGAGGTGAGGGTCCGAATCTCCGCGGGGAGTTCGTTCCAAAGGGCCGGAGCTGCAACAGAGAAGGTCCTCCCCCGGGTCGTAGCCAGATGGCATTGGCTGGTGGATGGAACCAGGAGGAGGCCGGCCCTGTGCGATCTAATGGGTCTTTGGGAGGTAATTGGCAGCAGGCGGTCTCTCAAGTACCCAGGTCCAATACCATGAAGGGCTTTATAAGTAATAACTAGCACCTTGAAGCGTATCCGGAGACCGATTGGAAGCCAGTGCAGCTCGCGGAGGATAGGTGTAACGTGGGTGTATCGAGGTACACCCACAATCGCTTGCGCGGCCGCGTTCTGGACCAGTTGAAGTCTCCGAATGCTCTTCAAGGGCTGCCCCATGTAGAGCGCATTGCAGTAGTCCAGTCTTGAGGTCACGAGGGCGTGAGTGACTGTTGCGAGTGCCTCCCAATTCAGGTAGGGACGCAACTGGTGCACCAGGCGAACCTGGGCAAATGCCCCTCTGGTCACAGCCGACAAATGATGTTCTAAAGTCAGCTGTGGGTCCAGGAGGACTCCCAAGTTGCGAGCCCTGTCTGAGGGGTGTAAAATTTCACCCCCCAGCCTGAGTGATGGAATACTAACCAAATTTTTGGGAGGGAAACACAACAGCCACTCGGTCTTGTCTGGATTGAGCACAAGCTTGTTAACCCCCATCCAGACCCTGACAGCCTCCAGGCACTGGCACATCACGTTGACTGCTTCACTGAGTTGGCATGGGGCGGACAGATACAACTGAGTGTCGTCCGCATATTGATGGTATTTTATCCCGTGCCGTCGAATGATCTCACCAAGTGGCTTCATGTAGATGTTAAACAGGAGGGGGGACAGGACCGAACCCTGAGGAACCCCATATTTCAGGGGCCTAGGGGTCGACCTCTGTCCCCCGACCAACACCGACTGCGACCTGTCCGAGAGGTAGGAGGAGAACCACCGAAAAACGGTGCCTCCCACCCCCACCTCTCGCAACCGTCGCAGAAGGATACCATGGTCGATGGTATCGAAGGCCGCTGAGAGGTCAAGGAGCACTAGGATGGAGGGATGACCTCCATCCCTGGCTCTCCAGAGATCATCGGTCAGTGCGACCAAAGCAGTCTCCGTGCTGTAGCCAGGCCTGAATCCAGACTGAAAGGAGTCTAGATAATCAATGAAGATGCTGAGCTTGTTGATCAGAAAGGTCAGCAGTTCGGTGGTTCAAATCCATAGTGCCGCGTAATGGAGTGAGCTCCCATTACTTGTCCCAGCTTCTGCCAACCTAGCAGTTCGAAAGCATGTAAAATACAAATAGAAAAATAGGAGCCACCTCTGGTGGGAAGGTAATAGTGTTCCATGTGTCTTCAGCATTTAGTCATGCCGGCCACATGACCACAGAGACATGTTCGGTCAGTGCTGGCTCTTTGGCTTTGAGATGGAGATGAGCACCGCCCCCTATAGTCAGGAACAACTAATGAGGGAACCTTTACCATTATGTGCTCAACAATCCCCCCCCCCCCAAAAAAAATCGGAATTTGGCTAGCTCACATCTTTTTAGGGTACAACAAATGATTTCTTCATCTATCAAAGTGCCCCATGGAAATTCTTAATGTCGTTTATCTTCCTTAAATTTGCTTCTTGAGTGTTAGTATTATAATAAATACATGCCATTATTTACAGGGGGTGTTATTCTACATTAATTAAAGTTTGAATCTGGTGGAAAAGATCAGTTCTGTAAGATTTAGTCTTAATTGATTGTTAGTAAATATTATGGAATAAGCCCATGAGAGTTCAATAATGATTTAATGAAGTCTGATTTTGATTTATTACATCTATATGGCCACATATACCACATTATGTGACTGTGGGTGCCATAGAAACAACTTTTTAAAACATTGAAGAAGTAAAAAAAAAATAATATTATAAAAAGCTATAAGAGGGCATCACATGAGTAATTACAAAATTGATAAAGAGTTTAAGTTTAAGTTTAATAAACTTATATGCCGCCCAATCCCGAAGGACTTTGGGCAGCTTACATAAAAGACAATTTAAAAAGTACTAAAAGGTATAAAAAGTAAAGAAAACAAACCAAGTTAAAAACACAACATACTCAACCATAGCGGGGCTGGACCTCATTCAAGAGGTCAACAGCCCCAGGCCTGCCGGAAAAGCCAGGTCTTAATAGACTTTTTGAAGCCGCGAGAGTGGGGAGGGTCCGGATCTCTGGGGGTAGATCGTTCCATAGGGCCAGAGCAGCTACAGAGAAGGCTCTCCCACGAGGAGCCGCCAAACGACATTGTCTAGTTGACGGCACCCAGAGAAGGCCCATCCTGTGAGATCTTATCGGTTGCTGGGAGGTATGTGGCAGAAGACGGTCCCGTAGATATCCAGGCCCTAAGTCATGTAGGGCTTTAAAGGTGATGACCAGAACCTTGAAGCGCGTTCGGAGACCGATCGGGAGCCAGTGCAGCTCACAGAGGATGGGTGTAACATGGGTGTATCTAGGTACACCCAATATCGCTTGCACGGCTGCATTCTGGACCAGGTGTAGTCTCTGAACACTTTTCAGGGGCAGCCCCATGTAGACCGCGTTGCAGTAGTCGAGTCTTGAGGTGACGAGGGCATGCATGACAATTTGAAGTGCCCCCCGGTCCAGGTAGGGCCACAACTGGTGCACCAGGTGAATCTGGGCAAAAGCTCCCCTGGTCACAGCTGACAAATGATGTTCTAATGTCAGCTGTGGGTCCAGGAGGACACCCAAATTGCGAACCCTCTCTGAGGGGTGTAAAATTTCACCCCCGAGGCTTAAGGAATATCTGGACTATCCTTGTGGGGCAACATCCATAGCCACTCGGTCTTGTCAGGGTTGAGTGCAAGCTTGTTCATTCCCATCCAGACCCTAACAGCTTCCAGGCACTGGCACATCACTTCCACCGCTTCACTGAATTGGCACGGGGCGGACATATACAACTGGGTATTGTCTGCATACTGATGGTATTTGATCCTCTGCCGGCGAATGATCTCACCCAGCGGCTTCATGTAGATATTAAATAGGAGGGGGGACAGGACCGAGCCCTGCGGCACCCCATATTTAAGGGGCCTAGGGGTTGACCGCTGTCCTCCAACCAACACCGACTGCGACCTGCCAGAGAGGTAAGAGGAGAACCACCGCAAGACGGTGCCTCCCACTCCCACCTCTTCTAGCCGTCGCAGAAGGATACCATGGTTGATGGTATCGAAGGCCACTGAGATGTCAAGGAGCACCAGGATAGAGGAATGTCCTCTATCCCTGGCTCGCCAGAGATCATCGGTCAGTGCGACCAACGTGGTTTCGATGCAGTAACCAGGCCTGAAACCAGACTGAAAGGGATCTAGATAATTGGTTTCATCCAAGGTCCGTCGGAGTTGAAAGGCCACCACCTTCTCAACAACCTTCCCTACAAAAGGGAGGTTGGAGACTGGATGATAGTTTTTAAGGACAGCTGGGTCCAGAGAAGGCCTCTTTCAAAGGCTGCGGGAAAGATCCCTCCTGAAGAGAGGTGTTCACAATCCTCTGGATCCAGCCTTGTGTCACCTCGCTGCTGGTCAAAACCAACCAGGAGGGGCACGGGTCCAGAAAACAGGTGGCGGCACTCATCGCTCCCATGGCCTTGTCCATTTCCTCAGAAGTGGCAAGCTGGAACTCGCTCCACAAAATTTGATCAAGACCCTCCCTCGGCATCTCTACTGGCCCTGTCCAAATGGAGTCTAGGTCCCTCCGAATCTGAGTGACTTTGTCCGACAGAAACTGGACAAATTCCTCAGCTCTTCCCTTTAAGGGTTCCCCAGCATCCCTTCCTTTCAGGAGGGAGCGGGTTATCCTAAACAGGGAATAGCAATAGCAGTAGACTTATATACCGCTTCATAGGCCTTTCAGGCCTCTCTAAGCGGTTTACAGAGAGTCAGCATATTGCCCCCAACAATCTGGGTCCTCATTTTACCCACCTCGGAAGGATGGAAGGCTGAGTCAACCCTGAGCCGGTGAGATTTGAACCGCTGAACTGCTGATCTAGCAGTAGCCTGCAGTGCTGCATTTAACCACTGCGCCACCTTGGCTCTTAAGCTGGGCGAGATTCTGCGGACACAATAAGAGCGGAAAAATGCGCACATTTTGCCGCCCGTATCGCCACTAGATAAGTCCTAATGTAGGCTCTTAGTAGTGTTCGGTCGGATTCGGAGTTACTAGCCCTCCAGCGTCACTCTAGGTGTCTCTTTTGGCGCTTCATCTCCCGGAGGTCCTCGGTAAACCAAGGTGCTCTCCTGGATCCACTGCCGCGGAGAGGCCGCAAAGGTGCAATCCGATCCAGTGCCTCAGCCACCGCTATGTTCCAGACAACGACCAAGGACTCAGCCGGATTGTGGGCAAGGGAGTCAGGTATCTCACCAAGCTCCGTCTGAAATCCCAGTGGGTCCATCAGGCACCTGGGGCGGAACCATTTAATCGGCTCCACCTCCCTGCAGTGGGGGAGCAGCTTTCAAAAATCCAGCCTCAACAGGAAGTGATCTGACCATGACAAGGGCAAGATCTCTATCCCCTTTAATTCCAGATCACGTCTCCACTGTCCCGAGAGAAACACAAGGTCGAGTGTGTGTCCCGCCGTATGAGTCGGACCCTGAATTACCTGAGTCAAGTCCAGGGTTGCCATGGAAGCCATGAACTCCTGGGCCCCATCAGAGCGTTCGCCAAGAGATGGCAGGTTGAAGTCCCCCAGTACTATAAGTCTGGGGAACTCAACTGCCAGTCCGGCTACTGACTCTAGGAGCGCAGGCAGGGCTGTTGTGACGCAGCTGGGAGGTAGGTACGTCAGAAACAAGCCCACTTGACCCCCCAGGTCCAACTTCACAAGGAGGGACTCACACCCGACAGTCTCCGGAGCAGGGATCCTGCGAGGAACTAATGATTCCCAGATAATAATTGCCACTCCCCCACCCCTTTCACTGGTGTCGCGGTTGGTGGAACACCTGAAACCCTTCTGGGCACATTTCTGAGAGGGGGACTCCTCCCTCATGGCCCAGCCAGGTTTCAGTAATACATGCCAGGTTTGCCCCCTTGTCTAATATTAAGTCCCGGATGAGGGGAGCTTTATGAACCCCAGACCTGGCATTTAGCAGCAGCAACCTGAGACCAGGGCCTTGACTTCCCTTGTCACCTGGTCCTAGAGATGAGCTTACAGGACAGGAACAAGGGATCACTGTTACGTAGCAAACCCTCCTTCCCCGGTAATGGCTAGCCCTGTAGCTCCCGCCATACCTGCCCCTCCCAGTCGTGACCTCAATGCTCTGGCCCACCCCCGTCTCTGTAGATCCCCTCTCCTCCCACGGTCCTCGTTTCCCTCGGCAGGCCATCCATACCATGCGCTCTGGGATGAGAGGCAGATCCGGGCCCCCATCCACTTCTGTTTCTGCACTCAGTGGAGGGGGCTCCAGACCACACTCTCAATCCCCTCATACATGCCGGCCAAATATTCTCCACATGCATACCCCACAATATTAAAAAATATACAGCAATATAATAAAATAGCAAAAAATGAGTTAAGTTAATTTAAAAAGTGTAGGATCACTCAATCACATACATACCACATACACTCCCCATACAGAAAAGTTGTGCAACTGTTAATAGTGTGCAAAGTTTGTGCAACGTTTGTAGGCGGGTTCGCAGAAGTTCAGACAGATGGAAGTTAGCGGAGGTATAGAGGGAGAAAAAGTTTGTCTTCCCTCTTTCTTGTGCAATAAGATGGTGTAGTAGTAGAGGGGTCCAAAAAAGTCTGGAGGGGCTGAGGTGGCGTCCCTAGGCATCGACGGGCGGCAATGGTCACACCAAAAGTCCAAAGTCCAGCAGTTGTGAGCAGGGAAGCCAGATGACAAAAGGCCCCGTAGGCATGAGGGCAAACAGAGGGAAAACAGAGGAAAGGCCGCACCACAGGGAAAGGCCGAGTCAAGTGGAACGGAGGAGGGGAGGCGTCCAAAGGGCCGTGGCAGCGGCAATAAGGCCAGCTGCCTGATCTCATACAGCGCCATACCAAGCGCTGTATGAGATCAGGCAGCTGGCCTTATTGCCGCTGCCACAGCCCTTTGGATGCCCCCCCTCCTCCGTCCCACTTGACTCGGCCATACTGTTCCTCTCTGGAACAGGCCAACGCAGTCCGAAAATCCCAAAAGCGGGGGCAAAAGATGTCAGGAAATGCCAGGTACACCAAGCAATGTAAACCGCCAAAGCAGAGGGTGGGTGCCTAAGGAGGCCACGGCAGCGGTAAACAGGCCGGCTGCCTGGCCTCCTCCAGCGCCGTTCCAAATCACCCACCTCCTCTTTGATAGCGATAGTGCTCCAGCAGTCCGATGAACTCCAGGGCTCCTCCCAGTCAGAAAGAAAAACAGGACTAGGCCCATGAAACGCTGGGAACAGCGCCACCATTTCCGTCATTTTCGCTGCCGAGCGTTGTAAAAGTTATTCCGGGCGGCCGCGTGGACCAGAGGCCATCCGACAGCGGTGACCCTCCAGAATACCACCTATTCAGGTCCCTTGGATTGCGCTCAGCTGCTGAGACCCCTTCCCGCATAGCTCCGAGCTGAGTTGCTGGTTTTCTCTGGCGTTTTTTTGCTCAACCAGACCAGAGCGAAGAAAGCCAGCAGCCATCCCGCCTCGCACATGCGCCTAGTCACGAGAAGAGCTTGGACTGAATAGAACAGAGCAAAGTAGAATAGGGTAGTTCAGGGCAGGGCAGGACAGGACAGAACAGAATGGAACTGAACCAAACAAAATAGAACAGAACATAATTTTTTATTGGCCAAGTGCAATTGGAATTTGTCTCTGGTGCATAAGCTCTCAGTGTACATACAAACTACAAACATACAGTAAACATACAATGTACATACAAACATAAGGTTTCAGTGTAAAGTACATAAGCTTTCAGTATTTTTTGCACAGTAATGCCAAAAGCAACCCACTCCTGGTCATATATGATAGATCATAGTTACAATCATAAATTATAATATACAAGTGCAGTGGTGGGTTCCGGATCCTGGTGCAACCGGTACGGTGCAACAGGGCCCAGTGTCCACCACATGAACGTACGCAGCGCGCACATGCATCCTTATTTCCTCCGATGGGTCTGCGAGCCTCCATGATGCTCCAGCTGCTCAACAGAGCATCGCACAGGTGCCATACACACTGTGCTCGTGCACCAAGTGCCAAAGAGCTTAAATACAGGTAAGGAAGATGGGCGGGTGGGCGGGCCTCTGGAACATCATACCAGAACAGTGCCCAGTGCTCCTGGCAGGCACCGGTACTCCCGTACCAGGGTGTACCGCCTGCAACCCACCACTGAAGAAGTGATAAATCATAGATACCAATAAGAGAAGGTAGTAGGAAAGATGAGAAGATGAGAAGGATAATATCAATACAGCCTACTAAATGGATAAATATATTTAGGTCTAAGACACTGCTGCAGGAATTTGGTATTTAGCAGAGTGATGGCATGGGAGAAAAACCTTTGTGTCTAATTGTTTTGGCATGCAATGCCCTATAGTGGCATCCAGAGGGGAGAAGTTGAAACATTTTATGTTCAGGATGTAAGAGGTCTGCACATATTTTCTCAGCCCTACTTCTGGTTTGTGCAATGTACGGATCATTGTAACTTCAAACAATGGTTAAATGATTGGTTGTAAGCTGAAGACTACCTGTAATTGAAAACCTACAGTGATTGCAGAGCTTCTTTCTACTTAAAGATGCTATCTGTGTTTCATGCCCAAATTAGGGCCTTGGTCATTAACACTTATTTTTCATCAGCTATAAGCTCTATTATCTATGTCTTGTTCACTGAAATCCAACATTTCACTGCGAATATTTTTTTTTTTACCAAGAGCTGATTTTTCATTTCAAACATTTCAGGAAGATCTGAAATACTTGAAATGGAAGGATGTGGAGACTGTAGCTACAGTCCAAAAATTATGGAGTATACTTGTAGCCCAATGTGCTTAGCACAGGACGTGATGGAATTGGAATTGGAATTGGAAAAGTTTATTTATAGGCCACCCTTTTCCCTGGGGGGACTCAGGGCGGCTTACAACTCATAGGGAAAGGGGATACAAACAATGACACATAAGCACAATACATAATTAAAAAGAACACAACATTCATACCATTCGGGTGGGGATGGATTACAATCTTTAGCCCCAGGCCTGACGGGATAGCCAGATTTTAAGGGCTGCGCGGAAGGTCTGGAGGGTGGTGAGGGTACGAATCTCCACGGGGAGATCACTGATCTACAGAGCTCAACTCCTTATTAGCGAGGCCAGGGTGAAAGGTATATATTTAAAGTCACAACCCCTGGTATGCCCAAATATGGGAGGAAGTTCACTACTTCCATTCTCTGTCATTTGGCTCGTCATAAGAGACCATCCAGACAGAGGCAATACAGCACAGGCTCGATTCTCAGTAAGGGTATGGCTAGCTGATGAGAGCTAAACAGCTTGAAATAGATCTATACTAGTCTCCCTTTATTTATTTATCAGCACAAATATAACAAATGTAACAAAAAGGCAACAGTAAAAAATATTGGGTTTCTGTCTGGATGGTCTCTTGTGACGAGCCCAATGACAGAGAATGGAAGTAGTGAACTTCCTCCTATATATATATATATATATGTTGTATTTTTGGTGATAAATAAATAAAGGGAGACTAGTATAGATCTATTTCAAGCTATTTAGCTCTCATCAGCTAGCCATACCCTTACTGGGATTCGAGCTTTTTACTGTGTAAAAAGTGTGTAAATATAGAAGCGAAATATTATATACATGTACAGGTATGATGACACAGCAATGTTGATGTAATGACTGTAAGGTGTTGTAGAAGGGAAAAAATAATAAAAAATCTGCTACAAAAAAAAAAGAAACAGTCTCTGTTAAACATTTTTAATGGAAAAACTGGAGAGTAGCTGTTTGTATTGTCAAAACAAGAATTTAGCTTAATTATTTTATTTTATAATACATTCTTTGTGTGACATTACACAAATGTTGCATTTGTCTGATGTCATTTTGCATGTGAAACTTCTGAGTTGTCATTAAATTTCTAGAGAATTGAGCCCCAAAGTGGAGACAGTAACTGCTAAGTTCTAAAAGCCATCCCTGTTTTAAATATATTAACAGAATGCTGTATACTAAAAACAGATTCCAACCACAAAACAATCAATTAAAGAAATCTCTTAAAATGTAGCAGAAAACCCAGGTAAAATTGAATAGTAATGTTTGATTCAGAAAGATTGTCAAAGAAATGAAACATTGGCTCCCTTCCTAAAAGTAACTACAGTTACTTATGACCACAATTGAGCTTTTCTGTTGCTAAGTGAAACATTTGTTAAGAATTTTTTCCCCAATTTATGACTTTTCCCGTCACAGTTTTTAAGTGAATCACTGTAGTGTTCAATTAGTAACATGGTTGTTAAATGAATCTGGTTTCCCCATTGACTTTGGTTGCCGGAGGTTACAAAATGTGGTCACATGACCCCATAAATATGAGTCAGTTGCCAAGTGTCTGAATTTTGATCATGTGGTCATGAGTCGTAAGTGAAAATGGTCATAAGTCACTTTTTTCAATGCCATTGTAAATTTGAAGTTCACTAAATGAATGGTTGTAAGTCGAGAACTCCTTGTACTTTGGGGGTCTGGACTTAGTGGATTTTATCTGAGGAATGCTCTCCCAATTTTTTTTCTTTTCTCTTTTGGATTAAGGGGACCTTTAGTTTTCCCTCTGGTAAATAACAGGCAAGCTACTTAAAATTATCACAAAGGTAACCATGCAAAATATAGCTGGGATGCAAGACATGTAGGTTTTTATAGGTCAGAGGTCGGCAACCTTAAACACTCAAAAAGCCAAAGGTCCTAACCAAAAGTCCCCAATTAAATTCTGGAGCCGACTGGAAATCAGGTTCCCCCACAATAAGTCTCCTCCTAGCATGGCATCCTTTTCCTTCTACCTGTCCTAACCAAAAGCCCTAACCCTATCAATTGTGGAGCAGACCGGTGACAGGGAGCTGCAGCAGAGCCACATGTGGCTCCAGAGCCACAGGTTACTGACCCCTGTTATAGGTGAATATCAACACTTTGTGTTGTATTTGAGAACTATTGGAGATGAATGCAATAATTGCAAGAAGGATGCAATACTGACCAAAGCAGAGAGTCCAGAGTTAAATAGGGCTTTCTTCTGTGGGTATAGCACTACAATCAAATTAAAAATGATTAAAGGGCTACATATGTCCTTCTATATCTCTATGGAGATTCTTAGTCATCCGGGTCATGGTTGTCCCAAAGGTGCTTTTTCAAGAGGCAACCAAACTTTTTGTTTTTCTTTGAAGATATTTCACTTCTCATCCAAGACCTAAAGAAGCTTCTTGGATGAGAAGCAAAACATCTTCAAAGAAAAACCAGTTGCCTCTGAAAAAGCATCTTTGGGGTGTCCTTCTATATTTTTTTCTTTGTTAGTTGCTGTTTCCTATTCAGGTCAGGTCTCCAAACAATGATAAAGCATTTAGGAGAAAAGATGCAAATTAGCAATGCAGCACTGGAGGCTATAATGGAGAAGATCTCCACAGCAACCATATATTTCCCTTTTGTGCTCAGATAAGTGGGAAGAAACAATACCCAGACTGAGCAAAAAATCAACATACTGAAGGTAATATGCTTGGCTTCATTGAACGTATTAGGCAATTTTCTTGCTAGGAAAGCCACTATGAAGCTGACAAAGGCAAGCAACCCCAAAAAGCCCAAGACACAGTAGAACATGAAGATCGAGCCTTCATTCAATTCCAAGATGATTTCTTTGGTGGTTGAATTCATGTCAACATCTGGGAACGGGGGAGAAGTTGTCAGCCATGTAGTACAAATCATAATTTGAATAATAGAGCAGCAAAATACTATGGACATGCCTAATCTTTTCCCCACCCATTTGGTCATCTTCGATCCTGGCTTGGTGGCCATGAAAGCTGCAACCACAATGACGGTCTTGGCCAAAACACAAGAAATGGCCACTGAGAAGATGATGCCAAATGCAGTTTGACAAAGGACACATGTCACCTTGGAAGGCCGGCCAATGAATAACAAAGCACAAAGAAAACATAAAAGAAGAGCAATAAGGAGAGCATAGGTGAGACTCTGGTTGTTGGCTTTAACTAGAGGAGTGTTCTTATTCTTGACAAATATCAAAAAAATTACTACTGTAGTCAAAGAACAGAAAAGAGTGGAACTAACCAAAATGGTGCCTAGTTGCTCTTCATACATCAGAAATATTATAATTTTTGGGATACAGGAATCCTGTTTCTTGTTTGGGTACTGATGTTCTGAGCATTGAACACAGTCATGCATGTCTACAAAAAGATAACATCGGTTTAGATATAAATACTGAAATTGTGACAAAAGAATCAAAAGAAAACTTTTACTGTCTTCTGGCTTAAGATATGAAAAGCAAACCTTCTTGTATAGTTCATTTAAAGATGCATTCCCAAGGTTCCATGCTAAGGATTAAAAATAATTAAAATTTTGTTCTCATAAATTAATAGAACTAGAAACTTTGTTTTTTAATACTTTTCTGCAACATCAATGCAGTATGTAACTTTAAAAAACCCAAACATGTAGAGGAAATTTACTGAAAAGTATATTCAAAAATGTATACTTGAAAATGTCTTAAGTGTGTTTCATAAAGTAAGAGAAGGAACATGTGATGTAAATGATGAAATGAGAAGAATATTCTAAATGGAAATTCAAAAGAGATTTTAATTTTGCACCTATGTCAGTACTTTATTTCTCTTAATTTAAAAAGTGGTAACAACTGATCTATCTATCTGTCTGTCTGTCTGTCTGTTTGTCTGTCTGTCTATCTATTTCTGTCTGTCTGTCTGTCTGTCTCTCTTTCTCTCTCATCTCTTATCTATCAATCAATCTATCATCTCGCTCTATGATCTATCTATCTTTTCTTTCTTTCTTTCTTTCTTTCTTTCTTTCTTTCTTTCTTTCTTTCTTTCTTTCTTTCTTATCAATCATCAATGTATCATTTATCTAATTTCCAAAGTTACTGGGAAAATAACATAAACATCACCCCTGAAATTATTATTATGCATTTTTTCCTATAACATCATTTTCATAAACTTTACACAGACTCTTTCTTATCCTCCTGATTAGGAATTTTTCCATATGCACACTGAAGGCAATTGTAGCAACAAAATGGCTTTTCTTCTATTTTGCTCTTACTATATCCCGAAGGACACTTGTCATTACACTGAGAAAGAGGTTGGGTCTGTTCAGAAGGGGAAGAAGAGAATCTTTTTAATTAAACAAAACTGGACTTCTGTGAAACATTTACAAGTATCATCCATACCTTCTATTGCTGTTGTTGGTGTGTCTAAATTTTGATGTTAATGAAAGAGGAAGTTTGATAACTAGAAATGTCCTAATTTGAAAATAGAGATTGGTGTGGGGGCAGTGCAGTGATAATGCATTGCGTAGAATTAGATAAATTTATGAAATATGTTAGGGATATTATTCCAGATATGAGATGGTTCTTTCTTGGGATACTTAGAATGGAGTTATATTTCTCCTTCTTCTAGACAAGGGGCATCAAACTTGATTTCATTGAGGGCTGCATCAGGGTTGTGTTTGACCTTGGAGGGCTTGTGGGGGGAATGGCCATGGTGGGCATGACACGGGACTTGTGTTGGGGGCACTTATGGTGGCCTCCCTGAGACCCTCTCCTATTCTCATTATAATCTCCCTCTCTCCCTCCTTCCTTCCCTCCCTCCTTCCCTCCTTCCTTCCCTCCCTCCTTCCCTCCTTTTTCCTTCCCTCTTCATTCTCTCTTCTTTTTCTTTCCCCTCTTTCCTTATTTTTCCTTCCTTGCTCTCTTCCCATCTTCCCATCTTTGTCTTTGTCTTTCGTCTTTCCAGTTCTCCTTTCCTGTCCCTTCTTGGATGCTCAAATGTAAAAGGGGAAACATTTCTCCTTTTGTTTTGTTTTTAGTTTGTTTTGATAGCTCTCTGCTAGTGAAAGCAGAGCTTGGGGAGGTGCATGTTCTCCCCCTGCTTCCCATTCTTGGCTGCAGTGTCCTCCTGCAGCCCTCTGCCAGCAGGAGGTCGCACATGCCCCCAAGCCCTATTTTCACTGGTAGAGGGCCGCAGGAGGCCATCATGGCCAAAAGCACAGTACAGGGGGGCTGCATGCTCCCACTCTGAGGTCGATTTTTGCTGGCAGAGGCACTGCAGGCCAGTCCTTTGCTGTTTCTAGACTAAGGTGACCAGATTTTCAGATTGGTAAAGAGGGACACCTTTGACCGGGGGGGGGGGCTTGATTAAAAATTTTATACTGAAAAATTATACAGAAAAATTATGGACTGTGCCAAAATGGATAAATTAATGAAAGAAATACAGCTGGGTGAGCTCCACTGTTCCCTCTAAGGTGCGCGCCTGCGCGGCCACGCACGTTGCAAGAAAACCCCGCGCAGCAGTTTTTATCTGCCGCGCAGAGATTTCTTAAGGAAACGTGTGGAAGTCCTTTGCAGGCGGCTACAACTGAATCCGGCAGTGCTGTTGCCTGTTGGAGGAGGAGGAGGCGAACCAGCCTGCCACCACCGCCCACCGCCAGCCCCGCCGCTCTTCCCACCCCCTTCCCAGCCCCACAGTCCAGCGGTCGCAGCAGAAGCAGCCCCGGGGCTCCGCTGCCGCTCCCCGCATTTTCTGGACGGGGTCTCACAGGAAGGAATCCCCTCTCCAAGGGATCCCTGTTCAGAAAATGCGGGGAGCGGCAGCGGAGCCCCCGCTGGCGCCCCCGCAGCGTTGGGCAGAAATCCGGCAGTGCTGTTGGAGGAGGAGGAGGTGAACCAGCCTGCCACCACCGGCCACCGCCAGCCCCGCCGCTCTTCCCGCCCCCTTCCCAGCCCCACAGTCCAGCGGTCGCCACAGAAGCAGCCCCGGGGCTCCGCTGCCGCTCCCCGCATTTTCTGGACGGGGTCTCGCAGGAAGGAATCCCCTCTCCAAGGGATCCCCGTTCAGAAAATACGGGGAGCGGCAGCGGAGCCCCGGGGCTGCTTCTGTGGCGACCGCTGGACTGTGGGGCTGGGAAGGGGGCGGGAAGAGCGGCGGGGCTGGCGGTGGCCGGTGGTGGCAGGCTGGTTCACCTCCTCCTCCTCCAACAGCACTGCCGGATTTCCGCCCAACGCTGCGGGGGCGCCAGCGGGAGCTTTGGCGGCTTCACCTCAGCCGCAGCGCTGGGCAGCAAATGTGTTGGTGCTGTTGGAGGAGGAGGAGGAGGCAGCAATAGCACCTGAGGACAGGACAAGAACCAATGGAAACTTGTCAGGAGACTCAAGCTGGAAATAAGGAGAAATCTGACAGTAAGAACAATTAAAATCAATGGAATCTTAATTCATTTGCTACAGGTTTTCAAAAGACTGGAGGGCCATTTGTCTCAGATGATATAAAGACTCCTGTCTTGGACAAGGGGCTGGACTAGAAGACCTCCAGTATCCCTTCTGATTCTATGATTTTAAAAACCACAAGCTTTTTACAGCTCGCTTGCAACTTTACCAAATTTAATTCAGCCATTTCCTTTTGTTATTAAATGGGTACTGCTAGTTCAATGCACATGCACTCCACTTTTAAGATGCTGAAAAAATCCCCATGACCTGCAACAAAATTCATTCTTCTACTCTTATCTTGCCCTAACTTCTGATAGGTTCCTGAAATATAGATCTATAAAATTTAGTGAAAATATTTCTATCTATTTTAATACAGACTCGTAAAACAGATTGGGACAAATGACATTAGTGCTCTGGGATAATAGCAGGTTTACTCTATTTGGATTTTCAGATAAAAGGTATCTTTTGTGCTAAGTTCTAACAATGTAGTTCTCTAATGTAACTATGAAACAGTCCAAATATATAATTCCCCTCAGGGAGGAATTCTGGGAGTTGAAGTCCACAAGTCTTAAAGCTGTCACGTTTGAAGACCCCTGGGGGTTTTTTTTCCCTAAAGGGTTAGGGGTGCAAGGGTCTTGTAACAACAGCTTTAAGACTTGCGTGCTTCAAATGCCAGACTTTCTGAGCCAACATTTTGGTTGCTAAGCAGGAGCGTTGTTAAGTGATACTGATATTATATAACACTTTTAATTAAGCGGGTACCTTGAATAAACATAACGTTGAGTTTCAAATAATACTGATTTTGTTGTTGTCTTAGGTGACATATGTGAAAAAAATTCAGGTGCTCAGGCATGAAAATATGCCGCTCAAACACTATACTTTTCCGCTCACACTGAAAAAAAATTAGAGGGAACATTGGTGAGCTCTCTGGTGCCCCGCACTTTCCTGCCTCCTTCCATCACGAACCAGATCACAGACAGTGGTCACATTGAGGAAATGGGGATTTTATAGTATCCTTCCCCTGGAGTGGGGAGGAAATGGGGATTCTGCAGTATCCTACCCCTGGAGTGGGGAGGGAATGGGGATTTTATAGTATCCTTCCCCTGGAGGGGAGAGGAAATGGGGATTTTGCAGTATCCTACCCCTGGAGGGGGGAGGGAATGGGTATTTTGCAGTATCCTACCCCTGGAGTGGGGAGGGAATGGGGATTTTATAGTATCCTTCCCCTGGAGGGGAGAGGAAATGGGGATTTTGCAGTATCCTACCCCTGGAGGGGGGAGGGAATGGGGATTTTGCAGTATCCTACCCCTGGAGTGCGGAGGGAATGGGGATTTTATAGTATCCTTCCCCTGGAGGGGAGAGGAAATGGGGATTTTGCAGTATTCTACCCCTGGAGGGGGGAGGGAATGGGGATTTTGCAGTATCCTACCCCTGGAGTGCGGAGGGAATGGGGATTTTATAGTATCCTTCCCCTGGAGGGGAGAGGAAATGGGGATTTTGCAGTATCCTACCCCTGGGGGGGAGGGAATGGGGATTTTGCAGTATCCTACCCCTGGAGTGGGGAGGGAATGGGGATTTTATAGTATTCTTCCCCTGGAGGGGAGAGGGAATGGGGATTTTGCAATATCCTTCTCCTGGAGGGGGGAGGGAATGGGGATTTTGCAGTATCCTACCCCTGGAGGGGGGAGGGAATGGGGATTTTGCAGTATCCTACCCCTGGAGTGGGGAGGGAATGGGGATTTTATAGTATCTTTCACCTGGAGGGGAGAGGAAATGGGGATTTTGCAGTATCCTACCCCTGGAGTGGGGAGGAAATGGGGATTTTAAGGGTGCGGAGGACGTGCCTCTTGTCGGTCGAGGCATCGGCTACCCTCCCTTCTTCTGCCTTATCTCTCCATCCATCTACCTTTGCGTTGGGAAAGAGGAGCGGAGTGGGAAAGCAAGATGGATTGCCATTGTCAGTTGCCAGGCTTCTGCCCAGTAGCAGCAGCAGCAGGGCTGGCGCCTGAGTGTATGGCGGAGACACCCACAGCCTTCTCCGGCTCACTGATTCTCCCCAACCACGCGATTTTCCTCCTTTCCAGCTGGGTGGCGGGAGCGCCTGGGATCTCCCTAGGTCAAAGCCGAGAGGAAGGGGGGAGATTCCATATGAAGGCATCCCGAGGCTCTACTTTAACCCATGTGGGAAGTTTGGGGGGGGGGGGTTGCATCTTTTCCCTGGCTTCTCCGAGCTTCATTCCTCCCGCTTCCGCTCCTTCAGCTGGAGACAATTACACCCCCCCCAAAGAATCCCAGGCACACAAACAAGCAGCTTCCCCACCGTGGGCTTTGTTCTTAACTGACAGCGGGCAAAGGGAATAGAGAGAGGCGGCGGCGAGGCTACCTTTTGCGGGGAGAGTAGGAGCTTGGCCAACCGTGGAAAGGTGCCCTGGGGCTGGGATCCAAGGCACGCTTAACTAAGCAAGGAACTTGTGCGGACCCGCCGGGGCATGGGAACTGAGGAAAAGAATAGAGGGGGGCAGGTGGAGAAGAAGAAGCGTGCCCAGCTGTCATGGGGGCTGCTGAAGCTTGTGAGGGAGATCTAGAAGCAGATGGGATGGGACTTGGAGTCCTACGATCTTGGCAAGTGGGGATTCCTGCGATGGGATTTGGAGTCCGATGTCCCTGGCGATTGGGGGTTCCTTCAAGGAGATGCGGGAATAGGGGGGAGGGGTCTGCACAAGCCCCCCCCACCCCCTTCTTTAGAAGAGCTGGAAGCATTAGAGGAGGGGGCTTTGCACATCCCCCCTCCCCCAAAGCCCAGCGCCTGCTTACAGCAGCCCCAGATCGCCAGTGTCTTCTTCACCACACGCCCCCCTGTCTATTCTTTTCCTCAGTTCCCACACCCCGGCGGGTCCGCACACCCTATTCTAGACTGACCCAACGGGCCGGATCTAAGCACCCCATGGGCCGGATCTGGCCCATGGGTCTTGAGTTTGACACTCTTGTTCTAGACCTTTAAATAAAGTCTCACTTGACATTTGTTATTGAGATTTCAGTTGAATAAGTAAATCAGAGTTGTATGGCAGACCTATAAAAAAGGAGGAAAAGCAAGACATAAGGCAATATTGTGGAGCTCATAATTACTATGATGTGTATTGTTTCCCGCTGCATTTTATTGATGTGTTAGCCTTTTTCTTATATTCCAGAGAAAAAGGAAGTGAAAAAAAGATGGCCAACATTTATTATCAATCTACTTTTCAGTTAAAGGAATGAAATTGGGCCATACCTGATTAAACCTCCTTGGCCACTCAGTCAATTCTTCAGAAAAAGATAACATTTCTCCTTGGGAGTCCATTGTCTTTATTCCTCCAATTTTAAATCTCAGGAAAGACTGGTTGGGAAAAGTGATCCAGTTGATAATATCAAATCCCACCTCCAACTCTCCATTCTGGTTGAAGGAAACTTTTTCCCTCACACTATTGTTGAATGAGATTGTTCTCACAAAATGGTTGAGCTGATTTTTTTTAAAAAAAACCAGAAATTAAGAAGTTTAAATAAACATATGTTTTATTTGTAGAATTCAATTGTTAAATCCTGGAACAGATTTAAGAAAACTAGCAAGGAATGTTATAAAAAGGTAAAGGTTCCCCTCACACCAGTGGTGGGTTTCAAAAATTTTTAGAACCTCTTCTGTAGGTGTGGCCTGCTTTGTGGGAGTGGTTTGCTGGCCATGTGACTAGGTCGGCATAACCAACTTGTAAAATGTGGTGAAACTCATTTAACAACGTTCTTGCTTAGCAAGCAAAATGTTGGCTCAGAAACTCTAGCATTTGAAGATGCAAGTCTTAAAGCTGTCAAGTTACAAGACCCTTGCACCCCAACCCTTTAGAAAAAAAATCCCAGGTTTGTTCAAACCTGACAGCTTTAAGACTTGTGGACTTCAACTCCCAGAATTCCTCCTCTCGTTCTTCATCTTGATGATGTGCGGACGGGTGGGGGAGGGAGCTGGAACCGGTTCTAAACGTCACTAGATTTGTGGAACCTCTTCTATAGAAGAGGTTAGAACTGGCAGGAACCCACCCGTGCCTCACACATAAATGCTAGTCGCTCCCAACTCTAGGAGGCAGTGCTCTCTCTGTTTCTAAGCTGAAGAGCTAGCGCTATCTGATGACAATTCCGTGGTCATGTGGCTGGCATGACTAAATGTTGAAGGCGCATGGAACGCTGTTACCTTCCCACCAAATGTGGTTCCTATTTTTTCTAGTTGCATTTTTATGTGCTTTCGAACAGCTAGTTTGGCAGAAGCTGGGACAAGTAATGGGAGTTCACTCCATTTCATGGTGCTAGGAATTTGAACCACCAGCCTTTCCGATCAACAAGTTCAGCATCTTAGCCACTGAGCCACCGTGTCCCCATATTAATGCAATATCATTAAATATTTCTTACTGAAAATTACTGCATGCTTTTGAAAACAATAAATTACAAAAACTGGTTATTTATTTAAGTTATGATTTCCAGTATATTCAGTAAGATCTTACTAGAGCCAAAGGATTGACATTGCAGCTTTGAAAAGATAAATCTGTGGCCCCTTTCACTCAATATATTGAAGACCTGATTGTTCTTGCCACCTATGAGTGGATACCTATAGATATAGTTTTAGTATGATCAAATACAATGAATTATGCTGTTCATTTATATAGAACAAGTAAATAAAATAGAGCTATATTTAGAAGAAAAATATGTTTTAGAAGAAAGCTTCCTTTGCTACCACCTCTTACAACACTAGACAACACAGTATCAACAGTAGAGACCTTCAAGTTTCTAGGTTCTATCATATCTCAAGACATAAAATGGACATCTAACACCAAAAATATCATCAAAAAAGCACAACAAAGACTG
Organism: Thamnophis elegans; assembly: GCF_009769535.1. Taxonomy (NCBI): domain Eukaryota; kingdom Metazoa; phylum Chordata; class Lepidosauria; order Squamata; family Natricidae; genus Thamnophis; species Thamnophis elegans. Next base: position 954,364 of record NW_022473861.1, on the reverse strand, counting down.
TTTTTTCTGCACCAATTCAGGAAGCTCAAACTGCCCAAAGAGCTGCTGATTCTGTTCTACAGAGGAATTATTGAGTCTGTCATCTGCACCTCCATAACTGCCTGGTTTGGTTCTGCAACAAAACAAGACAAGCATAGACCTCAACGGATAATTAGAACTGCAGAAAAACAATTGATACCAATCTGCCTTCCATTGAGGACCTGCATACTGAACGAGTCAAAAAGAGGACTGTAAAAATATCTACAGACCCTTCACGTCTTGGACATAAATTATTTTAACTTCTACCCTCAAAACTATGCTCTAGGGCACTGCACACCAGAACAACTAGACACAAGGAAAGTTTTTTCTCAAATGCCATCACTCTGCTAAACAACTAATTCCCACAACACTGTCAATAATTTACTAAGAATATATTACTATTATTCTTCTTTTCCTTCCTAGTATCTCACTCTCTCTACTTATTACTATAACCATGTTGCTTGTATCTTTCAATTTATATTGTTTTTATTGTTTCCTAGTAGGATTTGATTAGCTTATTAGTAACCTTGACTATCACTAAATGCTGTATCTTTTTATTCTTGATGAATGTATTTTATTTCCCTTTTGTACAGTGAGAGCATATGCACCAAAGACAAATTCCTTATATGTCCAATCACACTTGGCCAATAAAGAATCCTATCCTATCCTATCCTATCCTATCCTATCCTATCCTATCCTATCCTATCCTATCCTATCCTATCCTATATAACTACTTGAATAATATTTTCATGAGAATAGTATATATAGAATTGTACTGTTTGTTGATATAATAACATACCATATTAGCAATAGCAATAGCAGTTAGACTTATATACCGCTTCATAGGGCTTTCAGCCTCTCTAAGCAGTTTACAGAGTTAGCATATTGCCCCCAACAATCCGGGTCCCCATTTTACCCACCTCGGAAGGATGGAAGGCTGAGTCAACCTTGAGCCAGTGAGATTTGAACAGCCGAACTGCAGAACTGCAGTCAGCTAAAGTAGCCTGCAGTGCTGCATTTAACCACTGCGCCACCCCGCCACCTCCTTATATTTTTATTATATTTTCACTTGTTTTTAAAACACTTTTTCCTGTTCTTTTCTTCTTCTTTTTGACAATTTATCCCCATCACTATTATTTTTGTGCCTTTCTCCTTTTATTATTAATTTAAAAGCAATTAAAAATAATTTAAAAGTTGTAATTTCAAACTTTCCATACTAAAAGATAGATTAGAGCAGTGGTTCTCAACCTTCCCAATGCTGCAACCCTTTAATACAGTTCCTCATGTTGTGGTGACCCACAACCATAAAATTGGTGTCTCGGTTCCTAAGACCATCGAAAATATGTGTTTTCTGGTGGTATTAGGCGACCCCTGTGAAAGGATCGTTTGACACCCCCAAAGGGGTCCCGACCCACAGGTTGAGAACCACTGGGTTAGAGGAATATAACAATTACTGTGTGGATAAAACTATTGGGGCAATATATTTTGGAGGGACAAACTTGCAATTTAAATGCAGTCTAAAAAAATTGAAATTGTAAGAAACTAAAGTGTATCAATTTTGGTAGCTGGAAGTACATATGTATAATACTGCTATCTGAAAAAAAATGAATTTATCAAGTAAAAATGATTTAGAACATCCCAATTTTGGGGCACTCTATCTCTCTATCTCATATCACTCTATCTCATATTAAGGGATGCGGTGGCTCAGTGGCTAAGACACTGAGCTTGTCAATCAGAAAGGTTGACAGTTCAGTGGTTTGAATTCCTAGTGCCGCATAACGGAGTGAACTCCCGTTACTTGTCCCAGCTTCTGTCAACCTAGCAGTTCGATGCAAGTAGAAAAATGCAAGTAGAAAAATAGGAACCCCCTTTGATAGGAAGGTAACAGCATTCCGTGCACCTTCGGCATTTAGTCACGCCGGACACATGACCACAGTGCTGGCTCTTTGGCATTGAAACAGAGATGAGCACACCCCCCTAGAATGACTAGCACATATGTGCGAGGAGAACCTTTACCTTTTATCTCATATCAATACACAGTACTTTAATCTAATTTTCAGATCAGTAAAATTAAAGAGAAAATGATTGTTAGATAAATAAATTTTAAAAAGCCCTTTAGATTCCTCAAGATATTACCTTCCAGAATTGTTTTTTTTATTATGTTCAGTTTGGCTTCATGATTTTCTGCTCTCAACGTGAATGTAGATGACAGCATGGCATGCAAAGCATGTGCTACCACATAGACTGCATTACAGATGCTGTAGCTGTGGCCAGTCATGTCCATTTCAAACACAGATGAAGGAAGATTCTCCAGTTTCTCCTCTCCAGTGCACATGACTTCTTCTTCATCATCATTTATCACAGAGCTGGAGAATGAACATTCAAATGCGTTCTTCCAGAAGAGCTTGACAAAGCTATCCTCTTTGTCAAAGTCAGGCTTTCTCATCTGAAGAAATTTCTGGAATCCCAACACCTTCTTGGAGTGAATTGAAAAGGATAAAGCACCGTGGAGAAAGTCTATCTCCTCATTTCTTTGAAAGGGAAGTGACATGAAGTCCATCTGTGCGGTCATAACCCACACCTTAACATTGGCCAAGAGTGGTATTCCTTCCAAGTTTGACAAACTTGGAAATAGTCTCAAAACTATCATGTCATCAATTTCACCATGAATTATCACTACATTTGCAGTGCTCCTCATGATAACATTGAACAAGTTAATCCCAGCATCCATTGCATCAAGAATGTCATTGGAATAAGAAACAGTTGGTGACTTTTCAATGAAAGCAAAGCAGATACCTCTCTGGGAAAACATGGGAAGCACAAAACATGCACAAACTTTTCACCATTCTCATTATCCATATAAACCAACCCAATCCACGTCCACCTGAATTTTAGGAGTAACTGGAGAATTCCCTTGTACTGAAGATCAACATTTGGGAACATCTATTGAAAGGAAGCAATCTGTGTTTTTATATTCATCTCTGGAGCCAAGCCATAGACGAACTGAAGAAAATGTGGGAATGAAATCAGGAGATAAATTACATAAAATTAAACAGGAAGAAATGGAAGAAATTTAACTATGCATTTGACTATATAAGAAACAATCTTTTACTCAAATTGACATCAGCAAAATAAACACTATATTAGAATTTTGCAAGAGATCATCCACATAATGACATCATTTCTCACTTTATGTCAGTGGAGGAGAATATAGGTACCATGTTCCTGTGGTATCCAATTTGGTATATGCTAAAGTAATATTACATTTGAAAACAATTATGAAAGTTTCATATTCAGAGAATTTATCAATAGCTTTTCAATATTTTCTTAAATATATTAATTTCACATCCTGGTTTTATCTATCCATCCATCCAACTATCCATCCATTCATCCCCTACAGGATTTATAAATAAAGTAATGTACATTGAATACAATTAAATGTAATTTGTAAAAAGTGTAAAAAAGATGTTGAAACTCTAGAAAGAGTGCAGAGAATAGTAATGAAGATGATTAGGGGACTGGAGGCTAAAACATATAAAGAATGGTTGCTGGAACTGGATATGTCTAGCCTTATGAAAAGAAGGACTAAGGATGACATGATAGCAGTGTTCCGATATCTCAGGGGCTGCCACAAAGAAGAGAGAGTCAAGCTATTCTCCAAAGCACCTGAGGGTAGGACAAGAAGCAACAGATGGGAACTCATCAAAGAAAGAAGCAATCTAGAACTAAGGTGAAATTTACTGACAGTTAGAATCAGGGGAACAATTAATCAGGGGAAGTTGTCTGAAGTGGTGTAGGGTTTTATGTGTTGGGCTAGAAGACATCCAAGGTCACTTCCAACTCTGTTATTCTGCATGCTAAATAAATAACAAAGACCATCTATAATCCAACTAAGATATCACAAAACCCTCTGGAAGACCTTTGTCTTGAATGATTAAAGAAAGACACTGCAGATATATTTTGGTGCTAAGCCTTGTAGAACTTTATAGGTTGATGATCTAAATTATACAAAGATGCTTATTGACAGCATGATAAGAGGATGTCTCCATTAATTTTCAGGTACCCATTCATAATTTCTAGCATTTTTTCTTCATTAAAGGCAAGAGCAAAAAAAAAAAAAAACCATGTTCAATGTTTGGAATCTGTAATTAGTCTATTCAGTTTCTTAAATCCTCACCCCATCCCTCACCCTAACCCTCACCCCAAGTTTCCCAATCACAAGAGTAGAAGTTCCTTTGAAGCCCAGGTTCTTTTTTTTTTTTATGTCCAACCTCTGTATGCCAGTTATAGCATACATGGCATTCTTGTAATGTACAATAGGCATGGCCATAAGGAAAAAAAATATGAATGAATGAAAGACTTACAAAAGGCCTATGTTCCAATAAAACTTTGTACCTGTGGCATCTTGTAAACAGATAGGAGGGTTGTTAAATGAAATCCGACAGCAGAAGTAGGTCCTCCAATCACAGCTATTGGTCTGCTTTGCGCATCACAGTTATAGTTAGGGATGAAGCTCCCTTGACCAGAGAACAATTCTAATGAGGCACGATAAGTCCAACTTGCACTAAAATAGCTATTATAGATATAGAAGCCCAAAGTATGATTAGGTAAAATCTGTGGATTTTCGTTGATCTCCTTAATACTAAATTGCAATGACAGGAATTGATGATAAACTGGTGTCATGACGCTGTTAAAAAAAAAACACTACATGTCAAATAACATTTAATGCCAAATACAACATTGGTCTATTTCATTTCAGGATATTACAAAGGTTTTCCAACCATGTGTGCATAATTTACCAAAATTCCCCATTCCCTTTTTTACTCTTTTATTTTATTTTAATCACAATATTAAATTATGGGAATTTTCAAATATGCCAGTGAAAACTCCAGTCTTAATTTTATTTTTACAGCTCACTCATTAGTTTATGTGAACTGAACATTGATTTTCACTTACTAAAGACATGATCTGTATATTATTACAGATAATCAAAAATATTTGCTTCTTGGAAATTAAAAATGGAGAAGGATAGAGGTGGGGAAAATACTCAGATTGAACAGCCAAGAAGCAGATGTAGAAAGAGATCAAGATCAAGGAATATGGGAGACAAGTAAAAAAAAAGAGCATAGCAATTAAAATATTGAAGTGGGCAAGAAATGGTGGAGAGATGATTTCTTGTTTTTGGTGTTTTGATTTTTTTATTTCTTTCCCTTTTTTTGTAGGCAGGTCATATGACTAGAAGTTAGGTAGGATAGAAAGAAAATGTTTTTTTTAACAAAGGATGATATGATTTAAAGTTAGAATAAGAGATAGAAATAAGAGAAAGGGGGAATATTAGTATATACACTTTCATATAATAAAATAAGAGCAATAAGAAGAGAAAACATGGAATAATCAAATAATGACAGATTGCAACTTTATATAAATATGTGTTATTATTAGAAATATATGTTGGTTGGAAGTAATAACTACATTCTATTAATTTTAGTGCCACACTGTTCATACATTGGTATGTTTGTAAAGAAATGAATTATTATTTTTTAACTTATTAAAAAAATGCTTGCTTCTTTGAAAGCCCATGGATTTGACTCGTAGGAGTTTCCTTTGATAGAAGTTTTGCTGAGGTTAACTAACTCTTACTATGCCATCTTTCCTTCATGATATAATCAGAAAGAATGTCATTACCCAGGCAGAGAGTGAACCATCTCAATTGGCATTAGAAAGGAATATGTGTGTGTATTTTAAAATAAACTTACAGAATTTCATCAAAGAGATCGCTAGAGGGTGCTTTACTGAAGTCCATCACGGAAGACAATATGTAGATCTTAGATAAAATGCCAACAATAATGAGGTCTCCTGGTTGGTATTGCTTATGGAGGAAAGGCAATGGCTCACTGATGCTGCATTTAGCCCTTGGAATGTTGGATGCAACCTGGGGGAAAAGCACTAAAAATATTGTTTCAAATACCACCATTCTGAATGAAGCAATTCCTTCTTTAAGTCAGCTCATCTTCGCAGCACTGCCCTTCATTAATTCTGACAGTCTAAGCTAAGTCCCCAGACAGTGTGTTACTGGATGAAAGGGACAATTATCAAAGTTCAGCACCTTAACTATCTTTAACCCCAGGTGGGGAGCAGTCCAGACAATGTTCTATTTTATTGTCACAAATGAAAATAATTTATTTTATTTTGTTGCATTGCATTTCAGCATTGGTGATTCTCACAAATCATTTGGGATCTCTGCAGCTCTCAGGTTCAAATGCATAATTGCAGGGGAAGAACCAAGTAAAAATAATAGATGAAATAAAGCAATGGATAAGAAAACATGTGTTACATCTTAATTGAGATCGTATATGTTCTTTACTGAAAAAGCCACAAATGTAGATAATTTTAAAAAACCTCTTTTGGGATTAGAACACATAGCTCAATTTACCTTATCTATCTTGGGCTTATTGAAATGGGGGGGGGGGTGAAGGAGAAAATGGTATTTAACACTGGTCTACTTCAGTGTGATAGAAAGATGATCAGAAACAGAGATATTCATGAGGATATTCATCATTTCACCCACCTCGGAAGGATGGAAGGCTGAGTCAACCCTGAGCCGGTGAGATTTGAACAGCCAAACTGCAGAACTGCAGTCAGCTGAAGTAGCCTGCAGTGCTGCATTTAATCACTGCGCCACCTTGGCTCCATGGGAACTGAATCTTCCTGCTTGTGATTTTCATTTGCAAGGTGCCTCTGGTGAAAGGAAGGGGACATTAGGATGACTCTTCAGGAAGAGCTGCTCATCTTTAATTCTGGTGTGAACCTAGCTCACCCTCCTGTAGTGCACCTTGGGAAGCACACAAGTATTTACCATAACAGAGCTAATAAATTGGCAGCCAAACAACTAGTATGCATTACTATACATAGTCTCCTGGCTATGTAACAATGTTATAGGGCCATGATGTCAAGCCTATAGCATGCGTGCCACAGGTGGCACACAGAGCCCTATCTGCAGGCACACAAGCTGCTGTCCTAGATCAGATCAGCCACACACATGTGTGCACGCCTCCTGCCAGCCAGCTAGTTTTCAGGTCTCTGCTGCACATGTGCAAGGATCGGGGCACAAGCAGGAGAGATGAGTGCCTGTGCAGAGGGTGGGGTGCACATGTGAGTGTCATGCACACATGTACAGGGGTTGTGTGCACATACACAGAGGGGCAGGGGGCATGCAGGGGGGTAGTGCACACATGTACGGGGCAGGGCATACGTGGGGGGGGGTCATATGTGCATTGCATTAGGGGTGTGTTCACGTGCTTTGGGCACTCAGTGCTGAAAAGGTTAGCCATCATTGCCATAGGGTAATAACAATAGTCAAAAGTTATATAGAAATCTGGTAACCTATAAATAAAACGGATGGATGGATGGATGGATGGATGGATGGATGTTCAGGAAAGCAAACAAACAAATAAACCCTGCAATTGTGAAAGCTTTTGGTGCAGTGCTCCAGACATTTTTAAAAGCTTATATCAATCACAGGCCAAAGCAGTGTACAAAAACAACAATGCAACAAGAATGATATTAAATTAAATCTATCTCTCCCTCCCTCTCCCCCTCTCTTCCGGTGTGTGTGTGTGTGTGTGTGTGTGTGTGTGTGTGTGTGTGTGTGAGAGAGAGAGAGAGAGAGAGAGAGAGAGAGAGAGAGAGAGAGAGAGAGAGAGAGAGAGATCTCCAACCAGTGGCAGTCCTGAGGAACTGATCATAGCAATACAAGGACAAGCACTAAGCACCAGATACATAGAAGGAGAAGTCTATCATACAGAAACCACAAATCCAGATTTTTTTTGGGGGGGGGGGGGATGAGGGGATGTTCCATACAATGTTGTGGAGAATAACACAGCTAAGATTCTGTGAGACCCTCCAGATCCAAACAGTCAGGCAAATACTGCCTAATCGGCAGGCCAGGGACCAGAAGACAGCAGTGGTGGTAGATGTAGCTGCATTACTATTAGTCCTCTCATCATTCCTATCACCCATCTCCTCCCACTTATGACTGCATAACTGTATGTTTGTTGCTTGTATCCTTACGATTTATATTGATATTGATTGTTTCCTGATTGCTTATTTGTACCCGACGACTATCATTAAGTATTGTACCTTATGATTCACAAGGAATGTATCTTTTGTTTTATGTACACTGAGAGCACATGCACCAAAGACAAATTCTTTGTGTGTCCAATCATACTTGGCCAATAAATAATACTATTCTATTCTTTTCTATTCATGACACCAACTCACAGCAACATCAAGAAAAAGGAGAATGAGAAGCTCAAGGATGAATGAAAGGGAGATAGAAAATAAAAGGCAAAGTTAACAAGTACTGTAAACAGTAATAGAGTTGGAAGGGACCTTGGAGGTCATCTAGTTCAACCCCCTGCTCATGCAAGAGACCTGTACTAGGGATTCGAACCACTGAACTGATCGATAAGCTCAGTGTTGTGACTCCTACACTGAGAGAGTGGCTTCAAAATATCTCAGAAACATCATCAGAACTTCCTGTGTGAACATCAGAAGAATGCAGTCTAGGAAGGCATTATGCAGAACCCTCAAATTCACACACCTGTAATAGAGGACCTGAGATTGAGGACACGTTCCATTCATAGTATGAAAAGGGATATGTATTATATGCATAGATACAAGTATAACCACACACACACTGTTAGAATGTTCATGACTGGGAGAGACATGGTAACAAGGTCAGCCAATGAATAGGCATAGCAACTAAGTCAGCCAATGGGAGCTTAAACAGGTCTGAGTCTGTGCGGAGAATTGAAACTGAAACAAGACTGATCTCTGTCTGCTCTGAACTGTGAACTGAAAACTCCTCTCCGCTGCTGCCTGTTTTTGCTTGTAATTACTACTATGTTGGAGAAAACCTATATTGGTATTGTAACACATCTTCATGTGTTAATATGTAAATAAAGAAGTTAATGAATCCAACTGAATCAGTTATCTGTGTGTGTTTTCTGGGTTTGATTTTTATGCAACAAACTCTGACACACACACACACACACACACACACCTCTCAATACATAGCTAAAACACTATTGACTAATTCAAAAGAATTAAGGGCCATCCAGATTTATATTCTTCTAACGATTTTTGGTGCTTAGCCTTTCTTTCTTGTTTAGATCAGGTCTCCATACAATAATAAAACATTTGGGGAAAAAGATGCAAATCAATATTCCAATACTGGAGGATATGATAGAGAAAATCTCCACAGCAACCATATATTTCCCTTTTGTACTCAGGTATGTTGGAACAAAGGACAACCAGACACTGCAGAAGACTAACATGCTGAAGGTGATAAACTTGGCTTCATTGAAAGCATCAGGCAATTTTCTTGCTAGGAAAGCCACTATGAAGCTAATAAAGGCAAGAAAGTCCATATAGCCCAAGACACAGTAGAACATGTAGTTGGATCCTTCACTGCATTCCAGGACTATTTCTTCCACCATTGAACTCATGTTTGCATCAGGGAATGGAGGAGACGTTATCAGCCACACTGTGCATATAATTCCTTGAACGAAGGAGCAACTAAATGCTACATACATGGCAAGTTTGTTCCCTACCCACTGGGTGATCTTGGTCCCAGGCTTGGTGGCCATAAAAGCCAGAACCACAATGACAGTTTTGGCTAAAACACAAGAGATGACCACTGAGAAGACAACTCCAAAAGCAGTTTGACGAAGGACACATGTCACCTTGGATGGTTGGCCAATAAATAACAAAGCACAAAGAAAAGATAACAAGAGAGCCACCAAGAGAACATAGGTCAAGTTACGGTTATTGGCTTTAACTAGAGGAGTATCCTGATGTTTAATAAAAATCCAGAAGACTACAGCTGTAATGAAAGAACAGAAAATAGCAGAGCTGGCTAAAATGCTGCCCAACATTTCTTCATACATCAGGAAGGTTAACGCTTTTGGGAGACACAAATCTTGGCTATTGTTTGGGTACTGATCTTCTGAACAATGAAAACAGTCATCCATGTCTAGAAAAAAGAAAAAAATATTATTTTAGAAGCAGGATAGTTCTGAAATCCCGTTCACTAATTAAATAAGAAACTAAGAGTCAAATAATACTTGTTGACTTTGAATCTGAAAACCAAACAAATTTCTATAATTTGCACATGTATCTAACATCAGTAATAGCTAACGTTGTTAGTTGAGAAGTCATATCTGATCCATCGCGACTTCATGGACAACGTTCCTCCAGGCCTTCCTGTCCTCTACCACCTTTGGAGTCCATTTAAGCTCACACCTATTGCTTTGGTGACTCCATCCAGCCACCTCATTCTCTTCCATCCCTTTCTTCTTTTGCCCTCAATCTTTCCCAGCATTAGGCTCTTCTCCAGTGAGTTCTTCCTTCTCATTAGGTGGCCAAAGTACTAGAGTTCCATTTTCAGGATCTGGCCTTCAAAAGAGCAGTCAGGGGTGATCTTCTCTAGGACTGACCGGTTTGATCATCTTGCAGTCTAAGGGATTTGCAGGAGTCTTCTACAGCATCATAGTTCAAAGGACTCAACTCTTTGGTGCTCAGCCTTTCTTATGGTCCAACGTTCACAGCCATACACGCTAATAAGGCAGGACATATATTGCATTTCAAATAAATGAAATTTGAGAATGACTGGAAATGTTTCGTTAGAACCAATCAACATTATTATATTTGCTTTTGGTATATCAAAAAGAAGTCATGATGGGTAGGTTTGTGAACTGGTGGTATTTGTAATTGGAATTTGAATTCTTAATTTGTAATTATTCATGATACCTTGAGAACATATGCCTACAGAACCTTTCTGATGATGCTATCAAATGCAGGTAAACTAGACAGTAAATGAACTCCAAAAGTCATCTGGATAAAGTCCAGAATTCAGTAATGGGTCTTAACTCACAAGGTAAGAATCACAACATTAAGAGTCATTTTACTATTTAGGAGTTTAGAAGATCAAATAATATAAGTGTCAGGCCTGCAGCCATCTTATCTTTTGGATCTTTGACCTGCCACACTTTCTATAATTCTACTATGCATTTTTGATTGTGATAAAGTAAGGGGGGGGGGTGTATTATGGAGTTAGATGATATGTAGCCATAACAGAATTCTTTCTAGAAAGCCAAGGTCATCCCTGATAATAAGGATAGAAAGAAGTCCAATGTGATCTCTGCTTTTGTTTTAATTTGCAGTTGAAATTGTTATTGTGGATTACATAGTTAGCCACATATTTTGATTAGATTTGACATCATTGTCCATCTATCGAGTATTTCCCATGGATCTGGAATAGGGAAATGTTATTTATATTATGGTTCATTGCACAGTCAGTCAGATGTTTTGACTGAATTTGGCATTTTCATCCACCTATTGAGTCCTTCACAAGAACATGGGATAGGCGGATGTTAATTTTGATGGAGTTAAAGGTATTGTTGGAGGATGTAAGCTGTTCTAACTAAAGCTCGCATACTGACTTCAATGTATCTTCTTCACTGTATTTCAGATATTATTCCAATGCCCTTTTTTCTTCTTCACATGTCTGGTAGAATTGCAACACTACATGCTTACCTATTTTCTTTGGTAAGTAGAATCAGTCAACATCACAGCATGCATGAAGCATGATTCATTGCCATCTTTTTCTGGCCTTTTTCTCTGGGATTTTAAGTTCTATTGACACCCAATCCCTATTTCAACTATACATATGTGTTGTGGCCCAGCAGGAGCCGTTGGAGCTGCCACCAGACTCCGACAGCGAGGGGCTCTATGAGTCAGCCCTGGAGGATGTGAAGGACCCTGGACAGGGTTCCGACTCCGAGCAGGGTGCAGAGAGACTGGTTGGCCACCAGGTGGTGCCTGAGCCTTGGACCAGTGGGGAGGAGACAAGGGAGAGTGATCCAGAAGCCAGCAGTGAGTTGTTCCTGGATGCACGCCATCGAAGAGATACTCAGCGTCAGGAACAATTATGCAATTACAGGAGGTAATTGCGCTCAGCTGGTGGCCTTTCAGCTCCAGCGGGCCTTGGAGGAAGCCAGCTATCTTGACCCATTCCAGTCCGGCTTCAGACCTGGCTACAGCACAGAAACCGCTTTGGTCGCATTGACCGATGACCTCTGGAGAGCCAGGGATCGAGGCCATGCCTCCATCCTGGTTCTCCTTGATCTCTCAGCGGCTTTCCATACCATCGACCATGGTATCCTTCTGCGACGACTGCGAGAGGTGGGGGTGGGAGGCACTGTTTTGCAGTGGTTCTCCTCTTACCTCTCGGACAGGTCGCAGTCGGTGTTAGTTGGGGGGCAGAGATCGAACCCTAGGCCCCTAACATATGGGGTGCCGCAGGGTTCGGTCCTGTCCCCCCTACTTTTCAACATCTACATGAAACCGCTGGGCGAGATCATTCGGCGGCACGGGATAAAATACCACCAGTATGCGGACGATACCCAGCTGTATCTGTCCGCCCCGTGCCAACTCAATGAAGCGGTGGACGTGATGAACCAGGGACTTGAAGCTGTTAGGGACTGGATGAGGGCTAACAAACTCGTGCTCAACCCGGATAAGACCAAGTGGCTGTTGTGTTTCCCTCCCACCAATTTGGCAAATATTCCATCTCTCAGGCTGGGGGGTCAAACATTATACCCCTCAGACAGGGTCCACAACTTGGGAGTCCTCCTGGACCCACAGCTGACTTTCGAACACCATTTGTCAGCTGTGACCAGGGGGGCATTTGCCCAGGTTCGCCTGGTGCACCAGTTGCGCCCCTACCTGAACCGGGAGGCTCTCACAACAGTCACTCATGCCCTTGTGACCTCTAGGCTGGAGTACTGCAATGTGCTCTACATGGGGCTGCCCTTGAGGAGTATTCGGCAACTTCAGCTAGTCCAGAATGCAGCCGCGCGAGCGATTGTGGGTGCACCTCGCTTCACCCACGTAACACCTATCCTCCGCGAGCTGCGCTGGCTACCTGTCGATCTCCGGATACGCTTCAAGGTGTTACTTGCCACCTATAAAGCCCTTCATGGTAGTGGATCTGGGTACTTGAGAGACCGCCTACTGCCGATCACCTCCACACGACCCATTAGATCTCATCGTTTAGGCCTCCTCCGAGTTCCATCCGCTGGCCAATGCCGACTGGCCACCACGCGGAGGAGAGCCTTCTCGGTGGTAGCCCCGACCCAATGGAACGATCTCCCCGTGGAGCTTCGTACCCTCACCACACTCCAGACCTTCCGCACAGCCCTTAGAATCTGGCTATCCCGTCAGGCCTGGGGCTAAAGATTGTAACCCGCCCGAATGGTATGAATGTTGCGTTTTAATCATGTACTGTCTTATATGTAAAAGTCTGTTTTCCCCCCCTTCCTTTGGATTGTGAGCCGCCCTGAGTCCCCCCAGGGAAAAGGGCGGCATACAAATACAAATAAACAAACAAACAAATTAGGCTCCTCAAGACTGCTTGTGACACGCCCCTCTTGCAAAAGTCAACGCATTGACTAAAGAGAACGTAACTAACTTGGCAGGCTGGATTGCTGCCAAGGTTTGTCTGAATTGCTGCCAAGGTTTGTCTGACTTGCTGCCAAGGTCCTTATCTGTTTGTTTGCTTGGCTTTCAGCCACCGAGATTTTGGCTTCTTGCTATTAAAAGTACATTCTATTTAAGCTTGTCTCAGCTTTCGTTACTGGATGGAGGAGGGGGTCAGAACACATATGTTTGGGTTTTGTGGTTTTTTGAGTTTGCTATTGTTCCTGCAGACATGTCATTATTGGGTTGTGTAAAATCATCACTCCATGGAAGGATGAAGCTTGCTGGCTGTTTTTATTTGTTTTTTAACTTCTCCATACATTGATGATTTCTACTAGTTTGCTAATGAAACATCTACAACAAGATAAGTGAACTCAGACAACACAACAGGGGCTCTTTTTTCCTGTTTTTTTTTTTAATACCATGACAGTCCTTGATGAATTAAAAAATCATGATCATCATTTATTTTTGGATACTAAGAGAAGATATGCCTGTGGTTATTGATATCAGTAGATCCTTCAGCTTTTTGCACAATATCTCTTACCTTCGTTGTTAGCAATCTTCCCATCAGGACATTGAAAACAATCATAGCAGCAAAATGGCTTTGATTCTATCCTTTTCTTACTGTATCCCGAGCGGCACTTGTTATTACACAGAGAAAGTGGCTGGACCTATCCATTAGCAAAGGAGAGAATGCTTTAAATTGACAAGATTTTGCCTTCATTATCTATTTGCATATTGATTTATTTGTGACACTTTTTTGTGGCAAACCAGAAAGAGAGACTTCCTCCCAGAATGTCGGAAACAAGATCAGATTCATGTCTAAATTTCCTCTCTCATTTACATAATCCAATCAGGTATTTCTGTCCTAAAACTAAGCCCCCTTAATCTGCGCATGCACAAAATGTTTAAAAAGGGGGAAAATACATTTCTGCAATGAAAATTGTTCTGCGTATGCACAGAACCAAAAATCAAGATGGCGGACCCGTAGGAGGACAGGTTCGGGGGTGTGGCAGGCCTGGGTTGCTGCCGCTTCCAGCAACCAGGCTGCCAAGTTACTACCTATTTGGCTGAACCGGTCCAAACTGCTAGGAACCCACCTCTGGTATATGGAAATAGAAAAAGCCATGGAGGGTTTTATTTCTGAACGTAAATGAAAGGTGGGATGTTGGATCTGTAAATATTTCTAACAGTGGAATTGAAGAGACAGCGCCTGCAAGAATGCAGGGGCCTCTCCAACCGGCGGTCCACTTTACGATCCAATTCCTGAGACGGCTCCCCAATAAGACACAAAGGCTGCTGTCTGGGCAAAGTGGCAATTCTCTGTTCCTTCAGAGTGCCTTTTATTAGAAAAAGTTAGTTACAGCATCATCAGAAAGGAATGTATCAAAAAGGTATATATAATCACACATGGCATGAGTAAACTGATAAAAAGTTCACAGCATTCTACAAATCACATCATGACAAAGGGTGGGCAAAAGATTTACAAGCTACATGGCATTGAGAGGGGGAGAGAAGAGATAGAAAGCTATAACTCAGCATAGGGGAGAAAAAGGCATGTGTGTGGGAGTATCTGGTTCACATAATACTTGTTACACGAGGCTGCATTTATGACCGTGAGGCCATAAAGATGTTTCTGGTGCGATGATAATTCATCCCTTGTGTATTTGTGTTTCAGATAACAGAAGTTGTCCTTCACGCAAACACCCAGAATGAATTCCAACGCCCTCTTATCTTGTTTTTCTCAGAACTGTCTCCCTGACACGTAGTCAATTGGCTTTGGTAAATTTCCACTAGGATCTTAATTCAAATAGCTTTGTCTATTCTTCTTTTGTTTCCTAGCTAATTCACCTAGCCTGTTATGGCGACAGTCTGGTCCCCACATCTCCTCCTTTTTATTTCTTTAAAGGGGAGGCAATTACCATGGGTTGTTTCTTTCTGAATCCCTTTTTCATTGGGTAACCAGAAATTATTAATTCTGGTGCGTTGGCAGCCACCAACATTGCATTATGCTTTTGAACTGTAGTTTCAGCAATACTTTGCATAGTGGAGCGTAATAATGGTAAAATACATGGTAACATTATTAGACCTAATAAAATCATACCAATAAAAAACAATCCTTGTTTCCAATTGTGAAATATACCTCCCAACCATCCATCAGTGTCCAAAAAACCTTTCCAAGTTTGTACTGTAACATGTGCAAGTTTAGTAATACGATCAGATATTTCTTGTAACACTTTTCCATTGTCATCAATTTCCAAACAACAATTTGTAAGATTAAATTTTCCACATACCCCGCCTTCAGCAGCAAGCAAGTAATCTAAGGCTAATCGGTTTTGATATACTGCATTTTGAAGTTGACTTTGGGTTTTTCCGATTGCTCTAAATGCACTAGCAGTTTCATTAGTTATCAATTCTACCACAGCTTGCAGTCTAATAATTCTATTAAGCATATATATTGGCGTACGATAGCCCCATGAGCCATCTTGTGCCCATGATGCAGGATCATAATAAGCAATAATTCTTTCTGGGGGCCATTCATCATCCTTCCAATTTCCTATAGCTATTGCCCTTTTCTTTCTTTTATCATAAACTGTATGGCTAAGTTCAACTCCATCATCCAAGGGGATCATGAAAAATGTTGGTCGTATGGTACCTAATATACAAGCTCCATACCATCCCCCTGGTAAGACAGAAAGAGCAGTTCTCCCACATATCCAATATAATCCTGGCGGTGCTATCCAAGGTCCTTTATAGGTAATGTTTAACCAATTCAGCATTTGTTTTGTCCATAAGGTATTGTTAATTAAACTTTCATTTACCATTGTCTGGTTGGGCCAGTATTGAATTTCATTGGCTGTAGTATTTAATATAGTGGCAGTACGACACTTAGTACTCCCTACAGAATTATGGGATAAATTTATTCTCTCAATGCACCATTGTCCAATCACCTCATATTTTAGGGGCCAAGTACTATATGATGATTTAATATCTGTCATATTGAAATTTGTTTGATTATAAGGTGTAGTCAAGTTCCATTCAGATGCCAGCCAGGGCCAAGCAGATCCCATATTAGTTCCCCCGCATATGTAACAGTTCTTTACTTGTAAAGTTTTTGCTATTCCTTCTGCAAGGGCAATAAAGGTATTTACAGCTATTTTTGGAAATTTGATAGGGGATTTTAGACTTTCCCAAAAGTCACTAAAAAATGACTGCTGTAAATCCTGCCCTGTCTCTGTCATGGTTATAATTCTTAACCAAAATAAACCACCAGGATCTCTTCCTGAACCATATATTCTAATGCCGAATTGATTTCCCCATTGTTGAAGAAAAGTTTTTGTTTTAAAAATAGTAAGATTTACTTGGTTACATGTATCTACAATGCAATCGCTTTTAATTACTACCCTGGTTAACATGGCTGTGGAACTTGGACTATTCCTACTATGTGTAGCCCATGTCACACATCTCCAATAGGGGCAAAAAAATTCATCCGAATTGTCACAGTCCGGATCTTTCCCTTGACTCCATTTTTTAGGGCAAATATATTTATCCTGGTGTGTATAATATCTCTGCCAATCCATAGTACCACATGCATTGGGCCATCTAGCAATTTTACAAGGGTCAAAAATTAGCGAAGCTTTACTATCTTCATTATCCAATCGTACATTAGTAATAAATTGTCCATTGCTGTTCCCTCGTCTTAATTCTAATATATACGATATGGCTTTTTGTGTTGGATTATAACAAGTGACTTGATTCCCCTTGGTACATGCATTATATGTAATATTATGAAATACACATCCCGTGGTTACTGTCCCTTCACAGTAATATTTATTTTTATAAATTAATGTAGTGCCAATTTTACCTTCTGTCCTAACTGTGGTTATGCATTTTTTGCATACCTCAGCATCAATAGATTTTACCTCTCTTTTTGTAAGGTGGCGAAAACTGCCTCCTCCCATTGTTTGTTGATATTCTAAAAAGGACAGAAACCACTCACTAACTGGAGGGTATTTCATGCTTGCCCTGGAAGTTCTTCTGTTTTTATTATTTTATTAGGAAAACCCATTTGATGTTGTATACATTGATACCAACCTATGGAATTTTCTGTAATTTTTATTTTAATTTGTGATAAACAGCCATTCTCTTTCGGGTGGGAAATACCTCTCACATACTTGAATGCCTTTTTGTATTTTGCGGGCAAAAATCGCCATTTAGTTAAACACGGTGCTTCCGGATTTTTCAAATAACAAGTTAAAATAACTTGTGTATTGGCCTCTCCGTATGTATTATGAGGGTAAATACACATCCCTTGAGAATTGAAGTTTTCCCTAGTGGAGTACGGAATTATCGCTCTTTTTGAGCGGTTGTGTGGGAAAGGAATTTCTTGGATATCCTCCATTATTTCCTTCTTATTTTTATGTTCATATTCAAATGCCCCCCACATTATTAAAAGTACAATTCCCATCCCCATCATCATAACCAAAAAATGCAACAAAAAATGCTTACAAGACATAGGAAAAACCCAATAGTCCCAAAATCCCATTTCTTGTCCGGGCAATGGTCTTCTGAAAAAGGGACATCGAGGTTGTCGTGCCCTTGGGACATAAGAACGGCCAATGACTTGTTCCGGACGAATTTTCATCCTAAGTACTTGATGTAAAGAGAGGGATCAAGAGCTTCTTCGTGATAATTGTTATAAAATGGATTGTCAATGGCCTGTTGCACTGTTGGTGTAATACGAAGGTCAGTATGGGATGGATTGGTATAGGAAAAATATTCCTGAAGACACTGTTCAATTATCACAATATCACACGGGATTTTACACTGATTACAAAGCACACAATACGGGCAGTGGAAGCAACAACAAGCTTCACAGGGGCAAAGGCAGAACCAACACATTGGTCACAATAGCAAATTAGTAGTCTGTCGCTTGGAACAAAAATGACAGGCTTGCTTCTGGATCCTTTTTATTATCCGTTTCTACCGATTTTTCATGAAACGGTCGTATGCATCTACCGGGAACCCACAAAACCTTATCCGGGAGTTGTACTGCAGCGTAACCTCTTCCCCAGGTAACGAGTTCCACAGGTCCTTTCCACTGAGGATCTGGCAATTGTCTGTAATAAACAAGAGGGCGGGGAGAAACTACACTATTCTGAAAATGTCTGTCTGCTGCCGTAGAGGCTATAGGAGAGCCTGTGAGATTTAAAAAATTCTGAGTATACAAGGCTTTACTCAAACGGTTTTGAATTTCAGGCAACCCTATCTTAAAGGGGTCTTGCTGCTTATCAAGCATCATTTTTAATGTCAAGTTTGCTCTCTCTACTATTCCTTGTCCTTGGGAATTATATGGAATGCCAAATTTATGGACAATTTTCCACTGATCACAAAAGGTAGCAAAGGCAGCGCTGCTGTATGCAGGTCCATTGTCTGTTTTAATTTCTAATGGACTTCCTAAAACTGAGAAGGAACGCATACAGTGATTGATCACTTGTTTGGTTGTCTCTCCTCGCTGTGGGGTTGCAAAAATAAATCCTGAAAAGGTATCCACCGTAACGTGAATATATTTCCAGGGTGCAAAAGGAGGATATTGAGTAACATCCATTTGCCATATTTCACAGCGATTGATTCCTCGGGGATTAACTCCCATAGGAACTGCTGTTCCTTGCTTACTACAAGTAGGACATTGCTGTATGATTGCTGTAGCTTCTGCTTTTGAAATTTTATACATTTTCATTAGTGCCTTTGCATTTTGATGAAAGTATTCATGACTTTCCCAAGGAGTTGCAAACCCGATAAAACCTTCCCTTGCGGCTTTATCTGCATAATCATTTCCTTCTGTTAACATTCCAGGAAGTGATTGATGGCTTCTAATATGAGCCACAAAATATTGAAATTTTCTATCCACAATTAATTGCTGTAATTGCACAAACATGTTCAACAATTGCTTATCTAATGCTGGTGAAAGATAGGCATTAAACAAATTATTAATTACTTGATAAACATATAAAGAGTCTACTATCAAATTGAATTCTTGATCTTTCAACTTTTCAAAAGCCAAAATAGAAGCGGCTAGTTCCGAGCGCTGAGCTGAAGTCTGCGGGATGGTATGGTAAACCACCCATTGTCCTTGGATCTGATACACACATGCACCCCTATTTTTAGTACCGTCCGCAAAAGCTGTAACCGCTCCCTTTATTGGTAGCTTACTTTGTAACGAGGTTAATTGTAAATATTGTTGATTCAGTAACAAAAATCTATAATCTGTGGGAAGGTGGTATTTAATTGATCCCACAAAGTTACTCAAGGCTAGCTGAAGTTCATCTGATATTTGGAAATATTTTTCCCACCACGGCAATGGATACGGAACGTAAATTGCAATTGGATCCATTCCCATTACAGCTCAGGTTCTTTCTCTAATTTTCAATATTATCTGAGATAACAGTAGCGGTTTAGTTGAAACTGTTCTCTTTGGAGTATTTGCTAAATGTATCCATTCAACAACAAAGGCTTTTTTCTGTTGTGTTTGCAATAAGCACCCTGTGGGCAAATTTTCGGTGTTAAAGATTGCTGCCGAAAGGGGTACTTGTGGAATCATTCTATCCACCCATCTCTTTGTCATAGCTGTTTCAATTATCTGAATACACTGTCTCTCTTTGTCCCCTATTGTTAATACTGCAGCAGGTTCTTTCCCACCCGCCAGCAGTGCAAACAATGGTTGCAATTGGCTCGTGGTTAATCCCATATAGGGACGTGCCCAATTAATAGAACCTAAATACTGCTGTAATTGTACCAGGGTGCAATTATCCATCTCTGGCAGTTTTGGAATTACAGGTGAAGCATAAGTGGTCATAATTTTATGACCCAAATACATATATGGTGGCATTTTTTGAATTTTTTCTGGGGCTATTTTAAATCCTTTATTATAAAATTCTTGTATAATTTCTTTTATCACTTGTGAACCTACACTTTGAATATTTTTCTCTATTGCTATCAAAATATCGTCCATATAGTGGTAAAATAAGATACCCCTATATTTGGCTCTAAAATGTTTTAAAATGTTATTTATATAATATTGACAAAGTGTTGGGCTATTTAGCATTCCCTGAGGCAATACTTTCCATTGATACCTTACTGTTGGTTCACTATAATTTAGTACAGGGATAGTAAATGCAAACAATACCCTATCCTTTTTGTGCAAAGGTATAGAGAAGAAGGCATCTTTTAAATCAATAACTGTTAAAGCATAATTTTGAGGGATAATATTAGGATTAGGTAGCCCACACTGCAAAGGTCCCATTGGTTGTATTACTTCATTAATTTTTCTCAAATCCTGAAGCATTCTCCACTTCCCTGATTTCTTTTTTATTAAAAATACAGGCGTATTATAAGGGCTATTTGATAGTTCTACTTTTTGATCCAATAACAATTGTTGTACAATTTCTTTTAAAGCTTCTAATTTAACAACAGGGAGTGGCCATTGGTCAATCCATATGGGAGTGTCATCTTTTAGCGTAAGTTTCATTAGGGGGTCCATTTCATTCCAATGTTAAGGTTGCCCCAAATTGAGACAACAAATCTCTCCCCCACAAGTTAACATGTAATTTTAAAACAACCGGACGAATACGTGCCTTGGTTGTAGAACCCGGGATAGAAGCCTCTAGCCACTCCGCACTGGATTGAGCCAGTTGAACACCTCCCACTCCTTTAACGGCTGCAGCAGTTTGCAAGGGCCAAGAGGCTGGCCACTGTGCAGAACTGATTACTGACACATCAGCACCAGTATCTAGAATACCAGTAAAGGGAACACCATTAAGTACTACAGTCAAAAACGGTTTTTGAGCTTTTACCCCTGTAGTAAAGTATTCTTCGTGGGTAGTTATTAAGTCTCCCAAAGGCATTTTTTCGCAATGCCTCAGGGGGTTATATCCGTAGGGGTTGGCTTCTAAGGAAACAGGTATTACAATAGCAGCGTCCTCCCCCGCCCTGACTGTGAGCGGACTACCGCAAATACATGCCAAGGCTAGAGAGGAGATATCTGTGTCCTCTAATAAAAAGGGTGAAGCCAAAACCCTACGGGATATAAGATCCCTGTGGGGATACATAATTAAGGGAGTTGCTGGTGGAAAATGAGCCGCCAACATGTTTAATGGCAAAAAGTACACTAATCCTGGAGTAAACATTTCAATTGTTTCTGAAGCTTGAATTACCACTGATTGCACAACTGCTTCTTTTTCTGCAAAATCTACTGGTTCTCTAGGGGAGGTTACTATAGCCATGGGTTCTGATTTATCAGATGGTAATGAAACTATAGATTTATGATTTTTTGAAATAAAATTTGGACAATTTACGTTAAAAGTGGCTCCTTTAATTACCGGGCTGGAACCTTGCCCGCTATCTAGTTTCCCGAAAACTGTTGTCCATTCTCACTTTCCCTCTGGTTACCTTTTCCTCTGCATTCTCTTGCCCAATGGCCATTTTTCCCACATTTTGGACAAGGAGTTTTTGGTCGGACTCCTTCATTTCTATTATTTGATGGTCCTGCTCCTCCTCCCGGGGCTCTACATTGATTTTTAAAATGTCCAGGTTTTCCACAATTAAAACAATTTCCCATCCTAGGGCCTTTAGGTTTTTGATTATTTTGGCTAATTACTAGCGCATCGGCCATCAATTGTGTTTGATAGGTTACTGATCCGACTACTGCAGCTTTGCGCAGGTAGTCTACCAAGGTTTTTGTTGGATCCCCTCTGAGTGGTTCTAGAACCTTTTTGCAATCCTCATTGGCGTTTTCAAAGGCTAATTTTAGCGTTAATTCCTTCCTAGCTATTGCATTAATGATCTCTCTATTAATTGTTTTTTGTAGTTTCTCTATAAAATTACTATATGGTTCTCCATTTTCTTGTCTAATAGAAGTAAAACTGGATGTACTGGCGGACCCCATATCGTCCAAATGGGCAAAGGCAAACACAGCTGCTTTTCCGGAAACCTTCAGAGAGGCTCTCGGGATCGCCATTTGTTGATCATGTGTGGAGAAATTTCCTACCCCTTGCAATTGTTCTACAGGAAAATTGGCATTGGTCTCATGTAATACCACACATTGTTCTTTATAAATGGCTTTCCATAGCATGGCTTGCATCATACTAAGAGTTGTTTTTGCAAGGGAATACCACTCATTTGGTAATAAATTGAAGTTATCAGATAAACTTTTAAATAAACCCTGTACATACGGAGATTGTAATCCATAGTTCACTATGGCAGTTTTCAAATCTTTCATAACCTGATATGCTACGGGGGTAAAGACAGGATTTGCTCCTGAAAAATCAACAGGAAAAGCAGCCATGATCTGTAAATCATCTAATTCTATGTGTCCGCTACTTCTTGCTGCCTGGACTCCCGTGGTCAAAGGTCCGTATGGACACCCAGTATTTAAAACCGGATAAATGTTAGATTTTTCTCCCTGAGGAGTTTGTTGTATGATCTCCTCTTTATTTTCCTCCTTTACTTTCTCTACAACCTCTGTTGTTACTTCTTCATATTTAGGAGGGGCGGTTGGATTTATTAAAGGTGTTAATTCATCCGCCTGTTTTTCGGAAAGAGTAAATGTGTCTCCTTGATGGAGACAGAGGGCGGTTAAAACTGCTTTCCAATTGATCAATATAGATGGTGGCGCCCTTGGTTCTTCATGCAAGTAAGAACCTATTTTTGTCCATGTGTCTATATTAAGAGATCCATATGATGGATAAGATGGACAATTTTGCCAAATGTATTTCATTAATTCCTGAACTCCTTTTTTTGTAGGAAGTTCACCTCTATTCTTTAATATAATTTTGTGAGCTCCAACTATTTGTCCAATTTCCTTAAGGTGAGCCATCTGCTCTTTAGACAAATGTCCAATTTCCTTAAGGTAAGCCACCTGCTCTTTAGATAAATCTGTCCCCATACTTACGAATTTGCGCTGGGTAAGAGATGAGGGTGTTGGGCACGCCACGAGACGAGAAGCCTCTCCTGCGTCGCACCTCGATCGATTCCTGTTGTAAATGAATCACGTCGGGGTCACCACTTGAAGAGACAGTGCCTGCACGAATGCAGGGGCCTCTCCAACCGGCGGTCCACTTTACGATCCAATTCCTGAGACGGCTCCCCAATAAGACACAAAGGCTGCTGTCTGGACAAAGTGGCAATTCTCTGTTCCTTCAGAGTGCCTTTTATTAGAAAAAGTTAGTTACAGCATCATCAGAAAGGAATGTATCAAAAAGGTATATATAATCACACATGGCATGAGTAAACTGATAAAAAGTTCACAGCATTCTACAAATCACATCATGACAAAGGGTGGGCAAAAGATTTACAAGCTACATGGCATTGAGAGGGGGAGAGAAGAGATAGAAAGCTATAACTCAGCATAGGGGAGAAAAAGGCATGTGTGTGGGAGTATCTGGTTCACATAATACTTGTTACACGAGGCTGCATTTATGACCGTGAGGCCATAAAGATGTTTCTGGTGCGATGATAATTCATCCCTTGTGTATTTGTGTTTCAGATAACAGAAGTTGTCCTTCACGCAAACACCCAGAATGAATTCCAACGCCCTCTTATCTTGTTTTTCTCAGAACTGTCTCCCTGACACGTAGTCAATTGGCTTTGGTAAATTTCCACTAGGATCTTAATTCAAATAGCTTTGTCTATTCTTCTTTTGTTTCCTAGCTAATTCACCTAGCCTGTTATGGCGACAGTCTGGTCCCCACATGGAATAATTATGGAAAGCAATCTAAAATTTCACCTTACCTGGTTAAATCTCCCAGGCCACACAATAGATTCTTCAGGAGAAGAAAACATTATTTTTTGATAATCCATGCCATTGATCCCTCCAATTCTGACTCTCAGAAAAGACTGATTTGGAAATACGATCCAGTTCATAAGATCAAACCCAACCTCTAACTCTCCATTCTGAAGGAAGGAAACTTTTTCCCCTGCATTGTTATTGAAAGATACCTTCCTTACAAATTGGTTGAGCTAAATGTAAGAAAGAAGAAGAAGAAAACAAATAAAGAGAGCACAGTAGAAATGTGAGTACATAAAGAATAATGTTCCTTGCTCTTTGCAGAATGCAGAGAACAAACCCTTTAATACAGGTGTCAAACTCAATTTCTTTCAGGGCCGCGTTGAGACTGTGGTTGACCTTGGGGGGATGAGCAGGCGTGGCCTACTGGGTGGGTGTGGTCATCTTGATGCTACTCACTGAGCATGGCTGACGCGGGTGGGTATAGCCAACCAGGTGGCCATGGCCAGCTTGACACCACTTCTATAACTGCTGGCATGTTTCCTCTTGGCATTGGGTAGACCGGGCTGAAGCTACGCCATCACAATTTTTTCTCTTTACACTGGGTTGACCAGGCTGAAGCCACGCAGGCCTGATGTTTCCTCTTGGCATTGGGTAGTCCAGACCCAAGTGATGCAGACAGACCAGGCTGAAGCAACATGGGCCAGCCTGTTTCATTTTCAAGAATGGCCCCATGGGCTGGATCCAGATATAGCCCATGAGTCTTGTGTTTGACACCCCTCCTTTAAGAGTTTTAAGGGGTGTTGGGAGTATATGCCTAGTTTTGAGTAGGATACACACACACAAACAACAACAACAACAAGAACAACAACAACAACACTAGGTCATTGTTGCTTTAAATGAGTGGATGTACTTATCAGGTGTAATTAACTTTACTATAAGAAGGAGTCAAGAGAACTCACTCTCTCTCTCTGCTTGTCCTATGCTTGATGTCTTGATGACTGGAATGTGAACTGCGACTGTAAGCTATTGTTTGTTCTTTGAATTGTGTTTGGACTAATATCTACTATCTACTATCACTGCTTGTGAAGCAATTATCAGTAGTAAAGCTACTTGTTTTTACTAGCAGTGTCTGAAACTCTATTCGTGTGTTTCTACTAGCAACATTCTTTCTCTCTAGCTGTACATTCCGCTGTACTACTTTCTGTCTCCCAACAGAGATACCCCTAACAAGGGGTCTAAAAGTAAGGTAATACTGAATGATTATGCTTGCAGTTTTAGTGCATAGGCTTTAGAATAAAACCTACAAAACAGCACAATTAAATAAAAGTATCAAATCTATGAAAAACAAACAGATAAAAAACTGAGAATAAAAAATTCCTGATTCTAATTTATTTCAAGAGAAAAATAAAATGATTTGAATCAGAATCAGAGTAGAGCTGTAAGGGACCTTGGAGGTCTTCTAATCCTACCCCCTGCTCAAGCAGGACACCCTGTACCATTTAAGACAAGTGGCTGTCCAGTAAAAACCTCCAGTGGTGAAGCACTCACAACTTCAGAGGGCAAGGTCTTCCACTAGTCAATTGTTCTCACTGTTAGGAAGTTTCTCCTTAATTCTAGGTTGCTTCTCTCCTTGGTTAATTTCCTTCCGTTGTTTCTTGTCTTGCCTTCTGGTGCTTTGGGGAAAAAAAGGTGACCCCCTCTTCTTTGTGGCAGCCCCTCGAATATTAGAACACTGTTATCATGTGACCCTGAGTCCTTCTTTTCTCTAGACTAGCCATACCCAATTCCTGCAACCATTCCTTATAAGCTTAGCTGCTCTTCTCTGACTTTTTCCAAAGTCTTGACATTCTTTTTGTAATGTGGTGACCAAAACTGGATCCAATATAACAGGTGTGGTCTTACTAAGGCTTTATAAATGGTACTAATACTTATTTTATTTTTATGCTTCTGTTTATGCAATCAAGGATTGCATTAGCTTTTTTGGTGCTGCCACTGTCAACTCGTGAAGCATTCCTGACCTGCTCTCAAGTTGCCATAGGCAGCAGGATGGGAAAACTGAGCTTCACAGCTGCATCGAGGAACTTCCATTTCAGTCAAAATAAAGCACATTCCAGTGGCAACATCAAGGTCATCTTCAAGGGGATCCACAGTGACCGGAGGGAGTGACTTCTATAATCTGCAAAATTGCTTCATTGGGGAATGTGACTAATGACACATCTTGGAGGGAGGGGGAAACAGGGTCAGAGCCAAAGCATGAATTAAGTGAGGTCATAGTTGACTTCACTTGGATCGTGCCAACATGAAGCTCCTAATAAATAACTACATTTCTTTTGAAGCTTGGCTTGAGACTCATGATTTAATTAGGAGGTCGGAACTTTGACAGCCACATAATGCTGGCTCATATTTAAGTGGTCAGGCACTAGGTTTAAATGATTGATGTATAATTGTTTCAAGCACATTTGAGTAAGGAGAATATTTGTAACATAGAAATTATTATATATTATGTAAAGATCTCACTTCCTAAAGAATATGTGAATACTGGGAAAGGTGAAAATAAACAAAAGACGATGAAAACCAGTAGAAAGGTAGTTGCACTCAGTTATAGTTGCAATGGGTGCACTAATAAAAGACCTGAAAGGTAAGATTCAGGATAATTCATCCTGGAGAAAACCTGTCTACATTGTGGGTAAACATTGACAATTACTTAATAGCACATAATCAATCAAATTCATCAATAAAGTTGTTTTTGAATTTTGCAACAAATATATAATACTTGTTTTTCCAATTTATCCAATAAACTACAAGATCTTGCTTAACTATTTGAGATAAGCTAAAGACAAATTTCAATTTTATTCTAGCAGTTAGTAGTATTCATCTTTTTTTCTTTTCTTTAAACTGATTTCCTTTTAAAAAAATGAATTGGGTAAGTGCTTGGAACTGTAATATTTTAATAATTGGAACTAGGATACATTTTGCAAAACTGCAGCATGCTTGCAATATAAAGTGGAATGAAATAAATAATCAGAAACATATCACATAGCTCACTCACACTAAAAATATAATTTTAGAGATATAAGTAGAGAGTTTTGGGCTTAGACAATTTAGAATGTCCCCATCTTCAATCCGAACTAGGTATAGTACCTAAAAGCTGCTACAATGTCCACCTGTCAATGAATATTTCAGTTTGAACCACAACGACACACGAGCTCACAATAGATACAAACGTATGGTAAACCGCTCCAAACTTGACTGCACAAAATACAACTTCAGTAATAGAGTGGTCAATGCCTGGAATGCACTACCTGATTGTATGGTTTCTTCCCCAAACCCCAACAAATTTAACCTTAGATTGTCCACTCACCCCATTCCTAAGCGGTCTTTAAGGGGTGTGTATAAGCGCACCAGAATGCCTACCGTCCCTGTCCTAATATTTGTATTCATTTCATGTATTCATAATCATGTCTATACTTATATCTGTTATCTAATTCATGTTTGACAAAATAAATAAAATGACCATAAAAAATAAAAGGATGTCTAGATAAATTTAGGCTGTAAAAAGTCTTGAAGAATAGCATTCTCCGCAATCTAGGATCTAGTAGATTACCTGCAAATAGGAATAGCAATAGCAATAGCAGTTAGACTTATATACCGCTTCATAGGGCTTTCAGCCCTCTCTAAGCGGTTTACAGAGTCAGCATATTGCCCCCACAGTCTGGGTCCTCATTTTACCCACCTCAGAAGGATGGAAGGCTGAGTCAACCTTGAGCCGGTGAGATTTGAACCGCCGAACTGCAGCTAACAGTCAGCTGAAGTGGCTGCAGTACTGCACTCTAACCACTGCACCACCTCAGCTCTTCGATATGATCAGTGCTCTGCAATTTACAGTATCCTTGCTTAGAAGTGACTTAGAATTACTTAGAAGTAATGCTTTACCTTCCATAGATGTTGTTTCAGAAGGTTTAGTTTGGCTTCACGATCTCCTGCTCGGTACCTGAATATGGATGCTTGGATGTCATGCAGAGCATGTGCCACTGCAAAGACTGCATTGTAGACACTGTAGCTGTGGCTAGTCATGCCCATCTCAAATACAGTTGAAGGAAGATTTCCCAGTTTTTCTTCACCAGTGCAGATGCCTGCAACTTCCTCCCCATTTATGGAATTGGAGAAGGAACATTCAAATGCATTTTCCCAGAAGAGCTTGATAATGGCATCTTCCTTTTTCATGTTAGGCTTTCTCGTCTGAAGAAATTCCTGGAATCCCAAAACCTCCCCTGAGTGAATTGCAAAGGAGAGAGCACCGTGGAGGAAGTCTATGTCGTCATTCCTTTGGAAGGGAAGTGATGTGAAATGCATCTGAGCTGTCAGCACCCACACTTTAACTTTTTCCAATAATGGTACATCTTCCACTTGGGATATGGTGGGGATTATCCTCAAAATAATCATATCTTCAGCTTCGCCATGGATTAACACTACATTAGCAGAGCTTCTCATAATAACTTTGAAAGTTTCAATCCCAGCTTCCACAGAGGAGAACATATTATTGGAATAAGTAATTGCTGGCAAAGTTTCAATGAAAGCAAAACAGATGCCACTCACGGAAAACAGGGGTACAACGTCTTGCACAAACCTTTCACCATTCTCACTATTTGAATATAGCATCCCAATCCACGTCCACTTGAAGTGGAGCATCAATTGAAGAATTCCATTGTATTCATGGTGCACATTTGGGAACATCTGTTGATGTAAAACAACCTGCACCTTTTTATTTATCTCCGGAGTTGAGCCATAGATGAACTGAAGAAAGAGATGGAAAAGCAAGATAGAGGGAAAATCATCTTCAAGGTTAGGCAAAACAAAAGCCAGGGATTAGAAATTAAAATGGTGATTTCAAGCTTCCATTGTAGCCATACTTTGCATGTGACAGTGAAAGTGTTAAGGGAAGTAACTGAGAAATTATGAAATGTCTAGTTTTCCATGGAAATACATGAGCAGAAGATATGTAGAATTTAATTACATATTGTGACGTTTTGTCAGTCCCTGCCTAAGAAAGTCTGCTCTAATGAAATTGATTCAGTGGTAATGTTTCCATCAGATCATCCTGCATTTCATGAAACAACTATATCTGCATCTTATTAATAAAGCAGAACTTAGATTGCAACCTCTAGTTTTGAATATGATACATGTTGAAAACAATTACTTTCAGAGATAATAAAGTGCACGCAACAGGTTCAGTGGTCGATTAGTTTGCAGATTGTTTGGGTCTAGTATATTTATTTTTATACCCTATGAATTTTAACCGGTTTCTTTCTCCACAATTCAATTTACAAACTGCATTTTTCTTCTCATTTTATTTCACATTTTTCTTTCATTTCTTTCTTTTTATAAAGAGCATGTAAGAGAAAGGATTACTTTAAAATTTAAGATAACAATAATGTTGATGCTATGATTTTTGGCAGCTGCCAAAAAAGCCAACACAGTTCTAGGCTGCATAAACAGAGGAAAAGAGTCAAGATCACGTGAAGTGTTAATACCACTTTATAATGCCCTGATAAGGCCATACTTGGAATACTGCATTCAGTTTTGATCACAACAATGTAAAAAAATATGTGGAGACCAGGGATGGGTTTCAACAGGTTTGCGGCAGTCCCTGCGAACCGGTTGGTCGGCGAACCCGGAAGTAAGTAACTTTCGGGAACGGCGAAGGGCCCAGCCGCCTGCCCGCGCTTCTTACCCGGTTTTGACGAGTTCTGTGCTTCCACACATGCGCAGGACGCATACAGCGCCTGCGCGATCCTCCAGGAGCAGCTGGAGCATCGCACAGACACTAGTACGCATGCGTGCACCGCGCGCGTGCACGAGGACGCCGCCGGCCCCGTTCCAACCGAACCGGTTGGAATGGGGCGGGAAACCCACCCCTGGTGGAGACTCTAGAAAGAGAACAGAGAAGAGCAACAAAGGTGATTGGGGATCTGGAGACTAAAACATATGAAGAATGGTTGCAGGAACTGGGTATGTCTAGTTTAATGAAAAGAAGGACTAGGGGAAACATGATAGCAGTGTTCCAATATCTCTGGGGCTGTCACAAAGAAGAGGGAGTCAAACTATTATCCAAAGCACCTGAGGGTAGAACAAGAAGCAATGAGTGGAAACTAATCAAGGAGAGAAGCAACTTAGAACTGAGGAGAAATTTCCTGACAGTTAGAACAATCAATCAGTGGAACAACTTGCTTCCAGAAGTTGTGAATGCCCCAACACTGGAAGTTTTTAAGAAGATGTTGGATAACCATTTGTCTGAAGTGGTGTAGGGTTTCCTGCCTAGGCAGGGGGTTGGCCTAAAAAACCTCCAACGTCCCTTCCAACTCTGTTATTCTATTTCACAGTTTGTTTATATAATAACCCTTGAAATAAGTGGAGATATAAAACAAGGAATATCAAGTAAGATAGTCTATGAGAAGTCTAAGCATCTCTAACCCAAAAAGAATTATATCAAACAGGTAAACAATTTACAATAAAAATAATAAACTGGGCCTAAGTATGCCTATTAATAATATATAACTAATTAAATCAAGCAAACTAAATAGTTTAAGCCTTTGCAAGATACAATGGACTCATTTATTCCCTGACTCTCTCACCCCATGACAAACGAACATTACAGGAAGGAAAAAATGAATGACTTCAAAAACTTCATTTTTTCTCTGCTGGCATTGTACCTGTGGCATCTTGTAGAGGGATAGGATGGTGTCCAGGTGGTCTCCAACTGCAGATGTTGGTCCTCCAATGACAGCTATTGGTCTTTTCTGCATGTCACACCTGCAGTTTGGGATGAATCTCTCCTGGCTGGAGAACAGTTCTAACAAGGCACGATAGGTCCACGTGGGATTAAAATAGCTGTTATAGATATGGAAGCCCAGGGTGTGATTGGGTAAAATGTGAGAGTTTTCATTGATCTCCTTGACTGCAAATTGCAAAGCTAAGAATTGCTGATACATTGGTGTCATCACTCTGAAAGGAAAATCATACACATAGTTCAAGAAATGACAATTAGCAGAGTTCAAGTGTAACAGATTTTTAAAGAATTGGTATTCATGTCCGTGAATGTGGGGAAATATTGTCACTTTCAGCTGGATGTTTCTCACCAATTTTTACAAGCTCAGCACTGTAAACGTTTGATATGTAATGGTTAAACTAATGATTTCTGCCCCCCCCCTGCATAAATTCTTTTGTAATCCTATTTTCAACTGGGAAATAACTTTGGAAGACGTAATATTTGAAATACATGGTGTTGAAGCACATACCAGCACAGTGGTTTCTTAAAATACTTTGTTCATTTTTTTTGCATATTAACATGAAATCACAATTTAGCCAGATTCTTTATTTTTATCTGTTTAGTTTTCAATTTTATTCTGATCATCATTACAGTAAAAAATTCTAAACATTAGTATGTATTGAATAAAATATAATTCATTATCTAGATTTATGAAAGGGACACAGATGTGTTCCCTTCTTTGAAAATATCTGTTGGACCCACAAAATGTTAGGGTGATGGGAAGTCACAGCTCAACAAATATAAATTTGCATATATAATTTTTTCTGATTAGTTAAAATGTTATTCACTGCCTATGAGGAAACCATCTCAGACAAGATTCCATATGAATATGTGTATCTGTGTTTCAAATAAAATTACAGGATTTCATCAAAGATTACTATAAGGTGTTTCACTGAAGTCCATCTCTGTATAATATATGTAGATCTTAGACAAAATGCCTATGACAACGAAGTCCCCAGGTTCATATTGCTGGTGAAGAAAAGGGAGAGGTTCACTTATGCTGCATTTAGCATTGGAAATCATGCACACTACTCGGGGTAAAAGCACTATAATTAATGCTTCAAATACCACCATGCTGAATGAAGCAGCTTTTCTTTAAGCCAATTCATGTCTCCCAGATCTGTCTTTCATTAATTCAGATGGGCCAAGTCCCAGCATAAGTCACAATGATCAGAGTTCAGAATCCAGTTTGGAATATTGAGTTCAGAGTTCAGAATCCAGTTTGGAATATTGTGTTGCATTTTCTCATTACCTTTTTATTTTGTTGTCTTTCATTTCTGTTCAACCTGCTTGAGGGCCATGAGGCACTCAGAAGTTATTATGGTTAAATGGATAATTATAGAGGAAGAATTACCAACTGAACATTATAAATACATCATAAATAGGAAAGCTCATTGGATATTTCCCATCAAAAATCTTTGTTTTTGTTTTCCAGGGAATTAGGTGATAACCCTTTTTGAAGTGGTTCAATCATATTCCTGGAATTGAAAGTGGACATTGAAGTATAATTAAACTAGTAATTAAAGATAAATTTAAAGGTTTCCCTTGCACATATGTGATAGTTGTTCCCGACTCTAGGGAGCGGTGCTCATCTCCGTTTCAAAGCCGAAGAGCCAGCGCTGTCTGAAGACGTCCACGTGGTCATGTGGCTAGCATGACTAAATGCCGAAGGTTCACGGAGCACTGTTACCTTCCCACCAAAGTTTTCTACTTACATTTTTATGGGCTTTCAAACGGCTAGGTTAGCAGAAGCTGGGACAAGCAACGGGGGCTCACTCCTTTATGCGGTGCTAGGGATTTGAACCACGGAACTGCCGACCTTGCTGATCGACAAGTTCAGTATCTTAGCCACCGAGCCAGTGTGTCCCTTTTAAATTAGTAATTACATTGAGGATATTATCAATATGTAATCAAAAGTTCTACAAAATAAGAAAGAAAACAGAACTGAAAGAAATATAAAACACTGACATTTATTTAGTATCAGTTTATCTAAGTTACAAAGGAGACTTCTCTGTGTAATGTGTCTTCATGCTTCTGGAATTAAGGAGAAACTTCCTAACAGTGAGAACAATTAACTAGTTGAACAGCTTGCCTTCAGAAGTTGCATGTGCTTCAACACGGGATTTTTAAGAAGAGACTGTACAGCCACTTTTCTGAAATTGTTTAGGGTTTCCTGCTTGAGCAGGAAGTTGGACTAGAAGACCTCCAAGGTCCCTTCCAGCTCTATTCTAATTGATTGATTGATTAATATGGAAAGAATAAGAATGCACTGGATATGTTGGCATGCATATTTTAACATATCAGACAAATCTGGACATCTTTTAATATTACAATTTTAATATTTATATTAAATATTTTAAATAATAATCAGTGTGTTTCTAATTTGATTTATTTTGTGCTACCAAGTCATTGTCAATTCTTAGTAAATGCATAGATATATTCTCCCAATGATGATCTGCCTCAAATCTGGTCTCTCATGTCTTCTAATGGTAACACAGATTGGACAACCATTTGACTGAACGGTATTGGGTCTCCTTCTTGAGCAAGGGAATTGGACTAGAAGATATTCAAGGCCTCTTCCAACTCTCTGTTATTCTGTTATTCTCACTGTCAGGGTTACTGTCAAGTAACACCCCCAACAAAAGAAGAGTCTGAGGCTTGAAGTTCCTCAAAGTTCCATTTTATTAGAGAGGTCATATTGGGACATCTGGGAAAACCCGAATCTGAAAGTTTCCAGGTTTTCCCCACCCAAATGAAAGTCCAAATCCCTGCCAAGCACCCACATGTCCATCACATGGCCCAATCAGGCACCTTCCCAACTGGAGATGCCTCCCAGTCATATCCTTCCAGGTGCAGGGCATGGTGTCCTTGACTCTCTGAGAAAGGAATGTTATTATGACTGTATATCTGCCGTACTCCATATAATCCCCCCTCCCATTTTCTCACAACATTAAATGTGGCCGGCCTGAAGGCCCAATGCAAAAGATTCCAGGCATGACACTCACCTCCCTGCTCTTCATTCTATTTGCTTTCTTCCATTTCCAGCTTCTTCCTCTTTTCTTAGCATTAATTCAATCCAAATGTTTATTTTATATTTCTTAGATAATGTAAGCAATATTTTAAAGGGTTAGCTCGAAACTGCACTAGGTTGGAAGAACAACTTCTACTCATATGATGTGGGTTTGTCCTTTTGTCAACTCACTTGACTTAATATAAATCATCTTGTCAGTATTTTCAATGACCTGAAGATAACAGCTTATATGGCAAAAGTGTATAACTAACTGTTATATCAAAAATTAAATTTACTGAGAATGGTGGATACAGACAGATTAATAGATGCTAAAATGACCTAAACCTCAAACTTATAATCTTTGACAATATGTACTTGGTTTCCATTTATGAATTGGTTGCTCATGAAGTAACAGAAAGGCAGAGCTGTATTATTCAGTAGTCAAAATTTAATGTTTGTTATTTCAAATTGAGATAAAGTATTACCAACCAGCTATACTCAATATAGAATAGAATAGAATTCTTTATTGGCCAAGTGTGATTGGACATACAAGGAATTTGTCTTTGGTGCATATGCTCTCAGTATACATAAGGAAAATAAAATAGAATGCATTCATCAAGAATAACACTTAGTGATAGTCATAGGTTACTAATAAGCAATCAACTTATACTAAGAAACAAATAAAACAATGTAAATTTTAAGGATACAAGCAACATGGTTATAGTCATAAGTGAAAAGAGATAGATACTAGGAAGGAAGATAAGAATAATGGTAATACAGCCAGTAGATAATTTGATATTTTTGTGGGGATTAGTTGTTTAGCAGAGTGATGGCATTCGGGAAAAAAACTGTCCTTGTGTCTAGTTGTTCTCGTGTGCAGTGCCCTGTAGAGTCATTTTGTGGATAGAAGTATGTGTCCTAGATTCTGATTTTCTGGGGTTCTTAAAGCAGGTATGGAAATGAAAAATAATTTCTACAGAACCTGGAAGCTTGTATGAAAAACATGGAATTCCACACCCCAGCAGGTTCTTTTACAGAATTGCAAGTTCCAAGGAATGTTTGAAAATGTGCCCTGTTCAAATCTTCAAGGCATTCTATTTAATTCTATTTTTTGACATTTTGTTTACAAGCTAGGCAATAAATAATTCCAACATTCGTATTCACATATACTGAGGAATATACTCCAAAAAATTCAACAATGCTTACAACAATACATGAGTATAGGATTGGTGATTCTTTTTTTAAAAAAGGAAAGGCTATCCAGTATTATATTCTTGTCTTATATTTTTTACTCTTAGCTGTTCTTTCTTGTTGAGATCAGGCCTCAACATAAGAATGTAGCATTTAGGGGAAAAGATACAAATCAATAAACCAGCACTGGAAGTTATAATTGAGAAGATCTCCACAGCAACCATATATTTTCCCTTGGTGCTCAAGTATGTTGGAATAAAGGACAACCAGACACTACAGAAGGCCAACATACTGAGGGTGATAAACTTAGCTTCATTGAAAGCATCAGGCAATTTCCTTGCCAGGAAAGCCACTGTAAAGCTAACAAAGGCAAGGAAGCCCATATATCCCAAGACACAGTAGAACATGTAGGCGGATCCTTCATTACATTCCAGAACTATTTCTTCTGCCATGGATCTCATGTCAACATCTGGGAATGGGGGAGAGGTGGAAAGCCATGTAGCACATATAATACCCTCAATAAAGGAGCAGCAAGATACTATGAAGAAGCCTAGTCTTTTCCCCACCCATTTGCTTATCTTGGAACCTGGCTGGGTGGATATGAAAGCTATAACCACAATGATGGTTTTGGCCAAAACACAAGAAATGGCCACTGAGAATATAATGGCAAAAGCAGTTTGACGAAGGATGCACATCACTTTGGAAGGTTGGCCAATGAATAATAAAGAACAAAGGAAAGACAACATGAGAGCAACAAGGAGGATATAGGTGAGAGTTAGGTTGTTGGCTTTGACTATGGGAGTATCTTGATACTTAACAAATATCCAAAGAACTACAGCAGTGATTGAAGAAAAGAAGAGAACAAAACTGGTCAAAACTATTCACAAAGTTTCTTCATACGTCAAGAATGTTACAGCTTTGAAGAGACATAAGTCCTGATTCTGATTTGGATACTGATCTTGTTGACATTAGAAACAATCATTCATGTCTGCAAAGAAAATCAGATTAGAAATATGATGGTCTTGGAGATGCATTAAAAGGAGCAAATGAAAGACCTGTGATTAGGGCAGCTAGCTTAATATCTAAAAGATGAAGTTTTGTAATTTTCCTAAACTATTCTGTAGTTTCTGCAGTCAGAAAGGACTAAGAGAAGATTTGCCATTCAAGAATTTTGGGAGGCCAAATGGGAGCAGGGTAAGTTCATTTATGAAAAGAAAAAGAAAAAGAATAACTTGTTGTTTAACACATGATTGTAGATAAACATTGATTTTAATAATTCTGGTTGACATGGACATAGGTGTATTATATTTATGAATTTGTGCTTTATTAGTCACTAACTGATAACCTAGTGAAGCCTAGATATGTATTTATCCCAATCATATATTAGAGGGAGCCCCCTTGTGGAGTACTGTGAAGCCATTACTATGGCAACTCCACTGTGCTGTACAGGACAAGCCATTTTAAGGTACAACAGGCTTATCTTAACAGAACTTGAATCCAAAATGCACATTATCACTGTCAAAAGTACTGTGACTTGCAACTATAGATATAATTCAGTCGTTTTCATTTCAGCAGCCCTGACGTTCTAGAGTTATGTTGAAACACACACGGAGACACACACACACACACACACACACACACACACCGAGAGGTGTTAGCGGTGTCTTACCCCCACAGTATTTGTTTCCAGAGAATAAGTCATCTATGTACCAATTTAGTTGAAATAATTTTGTATTTATTTATTTCTTTAAAACAGATGAGAGGACATGCATGCAAACCCTTGCTCATGATGCTAATAGATGTAGTTCAAGAAACTGCAGAGTCAGGAGTGAGATTCAGCCGGGTCGGACCGAGTCGGGCGAACTGATAGCTCCAACAATCAGCTGGGGAGGAAACCAGTTTGTTCCAATGATCAGGTGGGCTCACCCACCCATCCCTGCCCTTTACTTACCTATATCCTCTCAGCTGATTCGCACAGCACAGCGGATTGCCATGCCTTAGCTGTGTTACTCCCCAGAAGTAGCATGGAAGGTACGTTTTGTTAAAACTATGCACCTGTGGGGAGCGTGCATCAGGTGCATGTATGTGTAGAGTGGAAATGCGTGAAGCAAATTATCACTGAACTGGTTGTTAAACTGGCAGAGAGGTGAAATCAAAATTCATCTGGAAAAGTAATTATTAACAGTAGTGCTACATGCTATACAGTTCATAAGCAAAAGCAATAATTTGTTTTCTAAGTGAGAGATGATCCCCAAACTTCAAGTAATATATTAGCATTCTACAGTATATGACAACTCTTACCTTCCTGGTTGGCAATCTTCCCTTCTGGACACTTAAGGCAATCATAGCAGCAAAATGGCTTCCCTTCTAATTTGTTCTTACTATATCCTGAATGACATTTGCTATTACAGAGAGAAAGTGGCTGGGACTGTCCATAATAAAGAAGAGAATGAATGTGATTGTCAGAAAATGCTTCTGAATGAACCAGACTAGATAGACTAATATTTATAAACTTACCTCCTATTACTTCCTATTGGTCATTGCATGGTTTAATATTTAGTGTTAATTAGAGAATATTTTGTGTTAATTAGAGAAACAGAATAGGGGGTATTGAGACAGATACAAAGAGAAAGAAAATGAGAGAGAGAGTGCAGAGGAAGCATGGTGGTAGGATGTTAATGAAAACTTAAGGAATGAAAACTTACTGAAAACTAAGAAAGAATGCAGTGATTTAGTAGTTTGCATAGTTAGACAATGGCTATGAACTACTTTGTTTTTAAACAATACATTCAAAGGATGAACAGAGGTAGATGCAAACATTTTGTATGGACTCATCAGTACCTACATTACAATAACACAAAATCAGCCTCAAATATAAGATCTAACAAGAACATTAATTAATTAATGTGGCCTATAACGTATGGAAGAAAGTAGACAGGATCTTTGATAATTCCTCTCTGGACAAGGAGAGGATTTGAGATCACCCACATGTGCTCATCAGACTTGAATACTTTTCCCCATGTTCTTGCATTTTATCTTCTTTAAGTTTTTTTTAGAGGAGTGAAATGATGAGATTTTATAGATTTACTATAGTTGTTGTGAAGAAAGTCTATTCTTTACATGCTTCTCATTTTTTCATATATACTGTTTACTATAGTAAATCTATAAAATCTCATCAATATGTATGTATGTATGTATGTATGTATGTATGTATGTATGTATAAATCAGAATTGTGCTGATAACAAGGCAACATAAAAAAAATGGCTTTCTGCCTGGATGGCTCCCAGAGTGATCCGATAGACAGAAAAGGGAAGTAGTATGCTCCCTCCCATATTTGGGTATACCATGGGTTGTGACACAATACATACATACATACATACACAGAGACACACACATATATAGAGTACACACAGACACACAGACACACAGACACACAGACACACAGACACACAGACACACAGACACACAGACACACAGACACACAGACACAGACACAGACACACAGACACCGTGACCCGTCAAAACCGCGGAGGACAAAATCGCGCTCGACGAAAGCGCGCATGTGACGTCATCACAGCGTGACGAAAAAAATTAAAATTTTAAATAAAATTAAAATTAAAGCAAGCCGATTCACATAAAGGTAAGGGTTAGGTTTAGGGTTAGGGTTAGTGTTAGGTTAAGGGTTAGGGTTAGGTTTAGAGCGTTAGCCCTTAGGTTTAGCGTTAGGTTAAGGGTTAGCGTTAGGTTTAGCGTTACGTTAACGGTTAGGTTTAGGGTTAGATTTAGGGTTAGGTTAAGGGTTAGGTTTAAGGTTAGGTTTAGGGTTAGGTTTGGGGGGTTAGGGTAAGGTTTTCGCTTTATTTTTACATTTTTCGATCACAGCACGATGTTTTCGTCGCGCTGTGATGACGTCAAATGCGCGCTTTCGTCGAGCGCGATTTTGTCCTCCGCGATTTTGTGGTGGAACCCACAGACACACACACACACACAGACACACAGACACACAGACACAGACACACACAGACACACACAGACACAGACACAGACACAGACACAGACACACACACAGACACACAAATAACGGATAAAGAGCCTGTGGCCTAATGGCTAAGATCTCTGCCTAGTATGCCTAGTATGCCATATAGCCCAGGTTCAAATCCCAGTAAGGGTATGGCTAGCTGATGAGAGCTAAATAGCTTGAAATAGATCTATACTAGTCTCCCTTTATTTATTTGTCAGCACAAATAAAAAAACACAAATATAACAAAGACAACAGTAAAAATATTGGGTTTCTGTCATGATGGACTCTTGTGACGAGCCGAATGACAGATGATGGAAGCAGTTAGCTTCCTCCCATAATTGGGGCTTACCAGGGGTTGTAAAAATCTAATAGATACCTTTCACCCTGGCTTCGCTGATAACGGATAAAGAGCCTGTGGCCTAATGGCTAAGATCTCTGCCTAGTATGCCTAGTATGCAATATAGCCCAGGTTCAAATCCCAGTAAGGGTATGGCTAGCTGATGAGAGCTAAATAGCTTGAAATAGATCTATACTAGTCTCCCTTTATTTATTTGTCAGCACAAATAAAAAAACACAAATATAACAAAGGCAACAGTAAAAATATTGGGTTTCTGTCATGATGGACTCTTGTGACGAGCCGAATGACAGATGATGGAAGCAGTTAGCTTCCTCCCATAATTGGGGCTTACCAGGGGTTGTAAAAATCTAATAGATACCTTTCACCCTGGCTTCGCTGATAACGGATAAAGAGCCTGTGGCCTAATGGCTAAGATCTCTGCCTAGTATGCCTAGTATGCAATATAGCCCAGGTTCAAATCCCAGTAAGGGTATGGCTAGCTGATGAGAGCTAAATAGCTTGAAATAGATCTATACTAGTCTCCCTTTATTTATTTGTCAGCACAAATAAAAAAACACAAATATAACAAAGGCAACAGTAAAAATATTGGGTTTCTGTCATGATGGACTCTTGTGACGAGCCGAATGACAGATGATGGAAGCAGTTAGCTTCCTCCCATAATTGGGGCTTACCAGGGGTTGTAAAAATCTAATAGATACCTTTCACCCTGGCTTCGCTGATAACGGATAAACATATATATATATATATATATATATATATATATATGTTGTATTTGTGCTGATAAATAAATAAAGGGAGAGTAGTATAGATCTTTTTCAAGCTATTTAGCTCTCATCAGCTAGCCATACCCTTACTGGGATTGGAACCTGTGCTGTATTGCATCTTAGGCAGATGTGTTAACCATTAAGCCACAGAGTTCCTCTCCTTATCAGCTGACCCAGGGTGAAAGGTATATATTTAAAGTCACAACCCCTTGTATGCCCAAATATGGGAGGAGGTTCACTGCTTCCATTCTCTGTCCATCGGCTCGTCATAAGAGACCATCCAGACAGAAACCCAATATTTTTTACTGTTGCCTTTGTTACATTTGTGTTGTATTTGTGCTGATAAATAAATTCATTCATTCATTCATTCATTCATTCATTCATTCATTCATTCATTCATTCATTCATTCATTCATTTCTACTTTTTCCATACTTTTTTCATCTTCTACTTTTTAGGCTACTTTTAGTTTTTTTTACTCTTAAAAGGGAAAGGTGAATACATGTACCATAAGATAAGGTGGGGAAAGACACAAAACAATGTTGACAAGCAGTCTATAGAAGTTTTTTTGATTCAAAGA
This sequence comes from Thamnophis elegans, assembly GCF_009769535.1. Lineage (NCBI taxonomy): Eukaryota > Metazoa > Chordata > Lepidosauria > Squamata > Natricidae > Thamnophis > Thamnophis elegans. The sequence continues at coordinate 913,269 of NW_022473861.1, read as the reverse complement.
ATGCACTAGAATTTCTCACTGAGCAACTTATGAAAAAATCATTTAACATTAGACTGCATTCTACCACATATTCCTTAAACCCTTGTTCCCATTTGACATCTGTCTACGCTATAAGGAAACATATCTAGTCATTACAACTAAATGACAGATTGTGTAGGGTTATCCAAATAGGGAATAAAAAAAGTGATTAAGGATGTTGCATTAACTATTTCTACTCACATCCTAAACTCGTATTCTTAGTTGATCAGAATGAGATATTGTATTGCAAATCCAGGTAAGAAAATCATACACAGGCATGCGATTCTGCTGGTTTGGATTGTTTCGGGCAAACCTGTAGTTCCAGCTATCATCTGGGGGCAAACCGATTCTCTCTGACTTTGAAGTCAGCCCCGCTGCCTCCCCCACGCTATACTCACCTATATTTCCTTTCCTGAAATCCAGCTGATTGGCGCAGCAGAGTGGATTGCTGCACCTCAGCTGTTTTCCTCACCAGCAGTAATAGTGAAGGTGAGTTTTCGGTAAACTGTGCATGCATATGTTGCACACGCTTGTGCTGTGTGCACAAAATGCACACTCAGCGAACTGGTTGTTAAACCAGTAGGATCCCACCCCGATCATACCTCGAAGTTTTCTACACCTCAACCTGTCATTAATACAATATCACACTAGCTGATAATCAATAGATAGTTGGGAAGATTTTCTAAAGCTAACCATATGGCCTAGATAGAGAATCAGAAACCATGTTGTTTCTGAATGTAAATATTAGTAAAATCAGTAATTCCTGTGTGGCTTTATTAGTGGAATAATTATCATATATAGTTGAATTTAACTTCGGTGGCATACCTGGTTAAACCTCCTTGGCCACACAATTGATTTCTCAGAAGAAGAGAATATTTCTCTTTTGGATGTCATGGGATTTATCCCGCCAACTCTGACTCGCAGGAAAGACCGGTTTGGGAAAGTAATCCAATTTACAATGTCAAATCCAACCTCTAACTCACCATTCTGATTGAAGGAAATCATATCTCCTGAATCATTGTTAAACAAAATCCTTCTCACAAAGTGGTTGAGCTAAATTGAAAAACATTTTTTAAAAGAAAAACCAGATAAATATACCAAGAAGTACAAAAAATAATGTAATTTTTCTTTTGAGGAAGACAGATAGGAGGCTATCAGTGTAACACTAGTTGACAAAGCATATTATAAATTAATTCATGTTAATTGAGTTATTATTTTTTAAATACAGTAAGACGTACAGTTGCAAAGTAATAAAAAAACCTGGGACTACCTAAAAACAGATTTAAATTAAGATTTTAAAACATCCATGATTTGAATTGTGTTTGAGGAAGTATTAATATTGGCTAATATTTGGGGTGAGGATGGGGAATTTTTTTTAAATAAAATTATGCATGAACTAAACTGTAAAAAATTAGAATATGTCAATTTTATAGACCAGGACATATATATGGACTATATATACATACATACACACCAGGGACGTGCAATCAGGGGAGGGAGGGGAGGCAGAGCCTCACCACTGTAATCATGAAAAGAAAAAAATGTAAAGGGAAATATGTGTGTGTTTGTGTGTGTGTGTGTGTGTGTTTGTCTTTGTGTTTGTGTATGTGTGTGTGTGTGTGTAAATCTGACAAAACTCTTGAATTTTGTTGGTTAAGGACAGTGGTAACAAACTCAAGTTTCGGGGACCAGATCAGGCTCACACTTAGATCTGGACCAGCCCACGTTCCCTATGCCAGTGAAAGTGGAGCTCAGGAGGGCTGCAGGTGGTCTTTGTGAGCTCCGTTTTCACTGGCAGAGGGTTGCAAGAGGCCATCAGAGCCGAAAACGGAGGTCAGGAGCCCATTTTCTCTGGCTGAGCACCTGGGTCACCACACGTGTTCCGACATGAGTGACGTCAAACAGGCCACACCCATCCTGGCCATGCCCATCCCATCCCTTCCCCCACAAGATCAAACATAACCCTGATGCAGCCCTCAATGAAATTGAGTTTGACACCCCTGGTTTAGGACATTACCTTCCAGAATTGTTCTTTCATAAAGGAGAGTTTGGCTTTGTGGTTTTCTGTTCTGAATGTGACTGCTGATGACAACATGGCATGCAAAGCATGTGCCACCACATGGATGGCATTGTAGATGCTGTAGCTGTGGCCAGTCACGTCCATTTCAAACACAGATGTCGGAAGAGTCTCCAGTTTCTCCTTTCCAGTGCACATGACTTCTTCATCAACGTCACTTATCCTGCAGTTGGAAAATGAACATTCAAATGCATTTTTCCAGAAAAGCTTGACAAAGCTATCCTCTTTGTCAAAGTCAGGGTTTCTCCTCTGAACAAATTCCCGGAATCTGAACACTTTGTTTGAACGAATTGAAAAAGAGAGGGCACCATGGATGAAGTCTATCTCCTCATTTCTTATGAAGGGAAGTGAAATGAAATCTATTTGTGCTGTCATAACCCAGACTTTAACTTTTGTCCATAGCTCTGTTCCCTGCAATCTGGAAATAATGTGGAATGTTCTGAAAAGAATCATGTCATCAATTTCCCCGTGGATGATTACTACATTAGTGGTGCTTCTCATAGTCACCCTGTAGGTTTTAATTCCATCTTCCATAAAGTCAAAAATGCTATTTGAATATGTTGTTGGTGGAATTCCTTCAATGAAATCAAAGCAAATACCTCTTTGGGTAAACATGGCAACTACATCATGTACAAAACTCTCACTATTATCATTCTTTGGAGAAATTATACCAATCCATGTCCATTTAAAGTGCAGTAGCAATTGGAGAATTCCTTTGTACTGATAATTGATATTTGGGAACATCTGTTGGTATAAAGCAGCTTCCTTTCCCCCTCTTCTCTCTGGAGTATAGCTATATATGATCTAAGCACATAGAAATAATGGGTTGGGAGGATGCATACTCAGTTTTATATATTTTTATTTTTTAAAGTTTTATTTCATTTTCATTTTCATTTTATACAATCACATATATACTGTGCATGATTAAGGCCATATAACATTAAGCAATAAACACAACTCTTCTTATATTCCGAAATACAAAACCAACATAGCGCTTCAACCCTCCATACACCCTTTCTTTCTCCCCCCTCCAACTTTCTTTTCTCCCCTTCAACATTCCCCTCTTCTACTTCCCCTCCCCCTCTAACGTTCCTTTCTCCCCCTCCCTTCCATCTCACCCTCTTTCCATTCCCCTCTCACTCCCTCTCTACCCCTCTCTCTTCTTTCCCTCTACTCCTCACTTCGGTGTATTTCTACTATCCATCGATGTGTTCGGCTTCTTATTTTATACTAAAATTAGAAAAAGGAAAAGAAAAAGGCAACAGTATACAAGTGCATTCTTGTTGTTCTAAAGATTAACATAAACTATATTACCCCCTCCCCCCTCCCCCTATAATCCCCCCTCCCTTCCCCCCTTCCGACTTCCCAAATCCCGTACCCGGTATAGCTTTTTATCAAACACAGTCTCGAGTATATTAAAACCAAGTAAGTTAAAAGTGAAAAGAAAAAGGAAAAGAATAGAAGAAAAAAGTACTAAAAAAAAGAGAAAGAAAATCAATAAACTCTCTACATTGAGCTCAGCTTCTTATCATTAAAAAAAAAAAACCTAAGCGGTTTACATCATTCCTAATCTTAATTAATTAATTACCTGCAGGATTTCAGCATATATTAAAACCAAGTAAGTTAACCAAGTAGAATTCTTCTCTAGCTAGGGGCCTTATCCCTTTATCTAAATATCTATCTATTTCCAAACCCTTAATTTGTCCCTTTTATGCTTCCTTCCTCTCTGACACAATTTAAACACATCTCAAGTTCTTCTCTCGGTTTCCTCTTCTCGTCCCTGCCTCTATCTGTATCCATATACATCCATATACATATATATATATATATATATACACGCCCATATACATACACATACATATATTTTATATTCATCCGTACTCCTCTCATATATGCTCCGCCTTCCTGCAAACTCCCTGGATGTATCCTTCCAAGCAGTATATTCAGATAGCAATTTTTACAGTTCCATCTCAAAGTAAGCTCTCATTCAACCTCCACTACCCTCCCGTCTACACCACACCTCCCAACTCCATCCAAATTGGGCCGCGATCCAAGAGAACCACCACGATCTCCGCCCTCCACCCTGGAAAATAAGTCATCAGTAATTTATATATAAAAAAAAATTCAAAATTATCCATTAAGTCTTTTTAGATCCCATACAATATATCTTCCAAAAAAGAAATCAACATCAGTTCGTTCAACCTTAATGTCTCTTCCTCGGTATACAACTATATCATTTTATGCAAAACAAAAGTCACAGAATGTTAACCAAGTTCAAAATTAAGCCAATATTTTGGATCAGTTAATTAAATATAACTTTCTTACAGAGGAATTATATCGTTTTTAAGCTGTTTGATATAGTAAAATATTTACTTTCTCTTTTGTAATGAGTTCATACATGTCTCCTTAATCAATAGTTGATGATCATAGATGTTGCTGCAATCCACCTTATTTTCCCATTCGTCTGGGAGCACGACTGGGTCCTTGTTCTCTGGTCTCCTGCTCTTCCGGAAGGGGAAAATGATACTTCCTGTTTTGTAATTGTGTATTACGTTGTTTCTCTTGTCCTTCTCTTTGTCTTTCTCCAAGTCCAGGTGATTCAGGATGTTCCGCCTTTAAGATCTTATGGTAAAAATCTCGGGCTTCCCATACAGAGTTAAGACGATATTTTTGCTCACCGAATGTAATTATAATACCAAATGGCACATCCCATCTATACTGTATCTGATGATTTCTGAGTTCTTTAACTAGAAAAGCATAGTCTCTTCTGGCTCTTAACATTTGAGGTGGTATTTCCTTGAAAACAATCAAGTCCTGTCCATCAATTTGCAGCCTGGTATTATAAAACTCTTGTAGCGTCGCGTTTCTGGATTCTCTTGTAGCAAAATATATAATTACATCTCTTGGAAGCTGTCTCTGTTTTGCCACCCACGAATTATGACGGTAAATTTTCTGGATCTGCCAATCAAATTTGAATCCCGGACTTCCCACCAAACGACTGAAAGCCTCTGAAAAAATCTGTTTCAAGTTCTCCTGGTCGTTTTCACGCAATCCCCTAACTCTTAATGCAAGCTCCGTCTTTTTATAATTTGTCATAACAAGTTGTTTTTCTGCGTTTTCAACTTTCTGTTGCAGCACTTCAATTTTGGATGTCAGGTTGGCGTTGGCTTCCTCCAGAAGCTCCAGCTGATCTTCCATTCCACCAACATAGTCTGTCAATACTGTTACAAATCCAATCATATCATCCTTTGTTTGAGCAATCCTGGCATCAAGCTTATCACATAAATCTGAAATAAGTTGCTTTATCTCCTCTCTGAATTCTTTAAGAGTCTCAAAAAGAAATTCTTTCGTTAACAAATCTCCAGTAGGGGGCGTAGAAGGTAAGGACTGCGGCTTTGTAACAAATGCTTGAGATATATTGCTAAAAGAACGTCTCCCCGACCTTGATTTCGGTGCCATTATAGAAAGAAAGCAAACAAAGTTTTCAAGTCTGGTCTCTGCTCGCGTTGATTTCAGATAAAATAATTTCAGTAAACTTTTAGAAGTGATAAGAAAAGATCTTCGAGGGAGGTGAAGCTAATTAATTTATATGAGGTTATTCCTTTGATTCTGTGCCAGGAAGTTGGAGATATAATTCTGTGCCAAGAAGTTGGAGATATATCATTATAACAAATGCGGAAGCTATAAAATCGCCATTTTGAAGACCATTAAACAAAGGAGTTTTTTATAACATTGAAGCTGGTATTTTTGATAAGGAAAACAAATAAAGTTCTCAGGTTAGGTCTCTGCTCGTGTTAATTTTCAATAACCTAGTTTCAAAAGATTGTCCTGAGGGGGGGGGGTCACTTGCCTTGAGCTGTGAAATACAGCTGAGAAGTTCGGGGCGGAGTTAAATGACTCAGTCTTGGCTGATCCTCCCCCTCCGTTCACAGCCAAAAAAAAAAGCTGCAAACTTCAAAGAAGGTTCTTGCCGACTGAGACCCTCTCTGCTTTTTTCTAGCCTGAAAAAAGAGATATCTATAGTTATTAAATAGATAACGAACCAGAACTCTGGAGGCAGCTCAGATAAGCTGCCGGCAACAACAAGCCCCTCCCCGGAAGCCAAGCAGTTTCATATATTTTTGAAGTCCCCTAAGAATATAGATGATGGAGTAGACTCCTGCTAGTCCCTTGGATAGCAAGGCGATCAAACTGACCAAACCTAGAGGAGATCAACCCTGATTGCTCTTTAGAAGGCCAGATCCTGAAAATGAAACTCAAATACTTTGGCCACCTGATGAGAAGGAAGGACTCCCTGGAGAAGAGCCTAATGCTGGGAAAGATTGAGGGCAAAACAAGAAGGGGACGACAGAGAATGAGGTGGCTGGATGGAGTCACCGAAGCAATAGGCGTGAACTTGAATGGATTCCAGAGGATGGTAGAGAACGGGAAGGACTGGAGGAATATTGTCCATGGGGTCACGATGGGTCAGACACAATTTCGCAACTAACAATGACAAGAATATAAATTAAACTCAAATTCCAATTTTAAAGTTTGAACCCAGCCATACTTTATGCAGGAAATTAAGGCATGTTAATGGACCAGAATGTTCCCATATTCTTTCTAAGCTTTGATGATTTGGAATTCACCTGGAAAACAAATGTTTTACTAGACCTCTAGGTTTTTGTTTTTGTTTTTGCATTGAAGAATCTACTGTACAGTAGTGCATTGCTCCTTAGGCAAAACTGAATCAACAAAACTAATCTTCTAGATAGTTTGCCCCAGACAAACTATTAAATTGTCCAATATGCAATTAATGGAAGTGATTTTATTTTTTGCATCATATGAATAAGGCAGAACATATATTGTGAACAACGTGGAAAGTCAAGAAAACAAACAAATGGATCATCAAAAGAAATTGGGTACAAATGATCAGATTCAAATATCCTATTTTGGACACATTATATAAAGACCTAGCTTTCTGGAGAAGACTCTAATACTGAATCACGTGGAAGGCAAGAGAAAAAAAAGTAGCAAGTGGAGTTGACTCTGACGCAGTAGCAATGAGTACACCCCTGGATGATTTGAAGCACTAGGTTAGGGAAACATTGCCATGAACAACATCTATCTATGTAGTCACTAAGAATCAACACTAAATTCATGGTAAATAATCAATCATAATTAATAGATTATTTAGTTATTAATAGATATGGATGTATCCACAGTCCTCTTTGGCATCTGAAGTTAGTACTGAACTGCTCCCCAAAATTATTTTAGACCTAATGGCATAACCAGAACACTAAAAATATGAGAGTAGTGTGTGTGGCGGCATAAAAAAATGCAATCCTGGGTTGCATTAACAGAGGGATAGAATCAAGATCATGTGAAGTATTAGTACCACCTTATCAAGCTTCAGTAAGACCACACTTACTGAATACTGAATATCTAATTTTGCTTACTGTTCTGACCCCCCTCGTTCCACACCAAAGCACACTCCGAGCCAAAGATACTTTACGCAATTTATTAACAGACAGACAGGTCCTTGGCAGCAAACTAGCACAGACAAGCTTGGGCAGCAATCCAGCACAGATAAGCCCTGGCAGCAATCCAGCCTGCCAAGCTCACAAAAATGTTCTCCAACATTCATTCCTGTGTTGACTTCTGCAAGAGGGGCGTGTGCACAAGTAGTCCTTTTATAGTCTGAAGAGGAGCCTAATGACCACCAGCTGAGTGCAATTACCTCCTGTAACTGCGCAACTGTTCCTGACGCCTATTAGCTCTTCAGTGCCGGGCATCCAGGAACAACTGACTGCTGACCATCAGGCTCACACTCCCTTGCCCTCCTCCCCACTGGTCCAAGGCTCAGGCGCCACCTGGTGGCCAACCAGCCTCTTTGTGCCCTGCTCAGAGTCAGAACCCTGTCCAGGGTCCTCCACATTCTCCAAAGCCGACTCATAGGGCCCCTCGCTGTCAGAGTCTGGTGGCAGCTCCAACGGCTCTTGTTGGGTCACAACAGGTTACCATATTTTTAAAAAAGATGTAGAGAATATGGAAAAAGTGCAAAAAAATGCAACAAAGGTGATTAGGGGTCTGGAAGCTAAAATATATGAAGAACAGTTGCAGGAATTGAGTTTGTCTAGTTTAGTGAAAAGTAGGACTGGGAGTAACACGATAGCAGCATTCCAAGATTTGAGGGGCAGCCACAAAGAAGAGGAGATCAACCTGTTTTCCAAAGCATCAGAAGACAAGACAAGAAACAATGGGTGGAAACTAATCAAGGAGAGAAGCAACCTGGAACTAAGGAGAATTTTCCTTAGAAATTCGTGAGAACAATTAATCAGTGGAACAGCTTGCCTTCAGAAGTTGTGGGTGCTCCATCACTGAAGGTTTTTAAGAAGATACTGGACAGCCACTTTTGTGGTATGGTATAGGGTTTCCTGCTTGAACAGGGGGTTGGATTAGAAGACCTCCAAGGTCCTTTCCAACTCTGTTATTCTGTTTAAGTTTCTTTTCAGTACATAGAGATCTCACTTTTAAGAAGGTTATCCTTTTAGTTCATTCACAGCAGTATGCAATAACTATTTCCATTTTTAGATGTGCTTGTCAACAAACAGCAAGATGGAAGCCTAGAAAGCACAGTTTATTGCAAGGCCACCAACACCCCATACATTCTGAATTTCAACAGCAACCACCCACCGTCACACAAAAAGAGTTGCACCAGAACACTATGCAGCAGGTCTTGTGCTTTGTTTCTTCTTTTCTCTCCCGAATGTGTTGTACAGACATCTTGTAACAAATCATTGTTGATGCCCATTCTGCCTTAACTGTTCATGTAGGTACCTGCTCTGTAAGTGTTTGGCTTGTTGGGTGCTACAATGAGTTCTCATCCTGCTGTATGGTGTTCCATTATGCCATATCCTCCCATACATCAAAAACATTTTGGAAGCAGTAGAATACAGCTTCCAATATCTGCAACTGGGCACCACACACCACCCAGAGGCTACCATACTAGGACAAATTATGCACTGTAAAGATTGCCTGGAGGTGGGCGATACTTCCAATGTAATCTACCAGATCCCATGTGTGGATTGCCCTTGTGACTATGTAGGAGAGACGGGGAGGAAGCTAACCACCAGACTACAGGAACACAAGTGAGTGGTCAGACAAGGAGACCCAAACTCATTGGAAACCTCACATTGCAATAAATAAGGGCTCCATTCAATTTTGCAGCTACTAAGATTGTTGGAAGAGCAGGCACAAAAACAGCCAGAGAAATGATTGAAGCCTGGGAAGCAGGCCCTTCGTCAATCAACAGGAGTGCTGATTTACCCGCAGCTTATCAAATACTTAGGAGGTGGGGGCTTTGCAGCACAAGGAAACTACAGTAAATGACTTAATAGGCAGCAACAACACGATCTACATCTAAAAAGCTACACACAACAGCCACCATATAAATACCACACCCAGAACAGCTCAAAGCAGCCAGAGAAATTCCCTGAAGATTGGATCCTGCGTCCAAAAGCTCAGAAGACAAAATCTCTGGTCCTAGTGACCAACCTAGATTGGGCCCTGCATCATAAAATAACTACATCCATTTAAATACCAAATGAATAATTAAAAGTCCAATGGTCCAAGCAAGCAGTATACCTGTGGCATCTTGTAAAGGGATAGGATGGTTGACATATGAGCCCCAACTGCAGAGGTTGGTCCTCCAATGACGGCAATCGGCCTATTCTGCATGTCACAGCTGTAATTAGGGATGAATCTGTCCTGAGTAGAAACAGTTCCAATGAGGCACGATAGGTCCAACCTGGACTAAATAGCCGTTGTAGATATGGAAGCCCAAGGTATGGTTAGGTAAGATCTCAGGATTTTCATTGATTTCCTTGACTGCAAATTGTAAAGCCAGAAATTGCTGATAGATTGATGTGATTACTCTAAAAAGAGTAGTACATATTATTTTACAGCATTTGCAGTTTAAAATGAAATACTTGGCATATTGATCTCAATTAGTGAGATTAATAAATCCCATGAATGGGATAGAATAGAATTCTTTATTTGCCATGTGTGATTGGGCACACAAGGAATCTGTCTCTGATGCATAAGCTCTCAGTTTACATAGAAGCAGCAAGTGATAAACCATGACCACAATCATCATAAAATGCATTCATCATAAATCCTAAGATACAACACTTAGTCATAGGATACTAAATAAGCAAACAACATAAATCATACTAGGATACAAAATAAAAAAATAATAATATAAATCGTAAGATACAAGCAACAAAGTTATAGTCATAAGAAGATAAGGAAATAGATAACAGGAAAGATGAGAAGGATAATAATACAGCCCTCCTAGGTAGATTTACACTGTTGTAGGAATTAGTTGTTTAGCAGTGTGATAGCATTGGGTGGGGGGACTGTTCTTGTGTCTAGTTGGCTTGGCATGCAATGCCCTATAGTGTCATCTTGAAGGAAGAAGTTAAAACAGCTTATGTCCAGAATGTGAGGGGTTTGTAGATTTTTCACAGCCCTCTTTCTGGCTCGTGCAATATACAGGTCCTCAGTGGAAGACAGGCTGGTAACAACTGTTTTTTTTCCTGCAGTTCTAACTATCCATTGAAGTCTGTGGTCACTTTATTTACATTTGCACTATTTGAAGTGATATTTCTATGGAAAATGGGGTAATTCGTTCCAGTTTCATTGAAATTGGCAATGAAGAATTTTAAGCAGAATTTTTATGTTTCATTAATGAACGATTACAATAATTCAAATTTATTACAGTCATAGAAAAATAAATACCTGTACTGAAATTGAAACTATTGCAGTAAAACATTAAAGACATTTACAACCTAAATTTATTTTTAACAGAGTAGTTATAGAAAGCAAAATAAAAACAAAACAAAACATTATTCCTATCTACCTTCTCAATATATAGAACTCATAAATATTTAAAAATAAATAAAGTGAACAAGGGGCAAGATGAAGGAAAATAAACTCTTCTTTTTTTTTTTTTTGAGCTTTCCACAAAATAAAACTTCCTCTTTTCCATTTTGCAAACACAACTGACATCAAAACCGCAGCTATGTCTATATAGCCTCATGCGAACTGAATTTTGACTTACATTATATACAATTTGATATCTGCATTAATATCAACAAGTGATTATACAATACAATAGCAAAGTTGGAAGGGACCTTGGAGGCCTTCTAGTCCAACCCTTTGCCTAGGCAGGAAACCCTATACAGATGGCTATCCAACATCTTCTTAAAGACTTCCAGTGTTGGGGCTTTCACAACTTCTGGAGGCAAGCTGTTCCACTGATGAATTGTTCTAACTGTCAGGAAATTTCTCCTCAGTTCTAAGTTTTCTCTCCTTGATTAGCTTCCCCCCATTGCTTCTTGTTCTACCCTCAGGTGCCTTGGAAAACAGTTTGACTCCCTCTTCTTTATGGCAACCCCTGAGATATTGAAACACTGCTATTATGTCTCCCCTAGTCCTTCTTTCTATTAAACTAGACACACCCAGTTCCTGCAACCGTTCTTCATATGTTTAGCCTCCAGTCCCCTAATCATCTTTGTTGGTCTTCTCTGCACTCTTCCTAGAGTCTCAACATCTTTTTTGCATTGTGATGATCAAAACTGAATGCAGTATTCCAACTGTGGCCTTACCAAGGCATTATAAAGTGGTATTAACACTTCACGTGATCTTGATTCTATCCCTCTGTTTATGCAGCCTAGAACTGTGTTGGCTTTTTTGGCAGCTGCTGCACACGCCTGGCTCCTATTAAATGGTTGTCCACTAGGACTCCAAGATCCCTTTCACAGTTACTACTGTTGAGGAAGGTACCACCTATACTGTACCTGTGCATTTTGTTTTTCTGCCTAAATGTAGAACCTTACTCTTTTCACCATATCTTATTACTCCACACTTGAGAGAGTGTGTCACTCTCCTGTCTCACTTCTCCTATGGATGTATTGTTTTCTAAAGAAATGTTGGCTTTTATCACAATAAAATATTTAAAAGAAAATGAAATGTTTGTTCTCCACCATAGATGTTTAAAATTTACTGTCTAATTAATTATTCTGAAGAAAGTGGTAGAAAAGGAACACAAATGCACATTCAGCAAAGACTGGATAATACACAACAATGATTTAATTTTTTTTAATGGAATACTGTTAGCAGCAAACAAAGATAGGTCTGTCAATCCAAATTATTAGGTAATGCAAATGAATCGTACAGAATCTTAAATTCAGCTGAAGTTTTTGTGATTGCATTCATGCAGGTTTTTTTCCCCAAAACCTTACATGAATTACTTACCTTTGTCTTCTTCTATAATTTTGATTATATTTTGCAATCTAATCAATAGCCATAAAATTCTCAGGTTGCCCCAAACCCAGCTAGAGTTGCTTAGATTCCTGGATCAGACAAGGCTAGTTTGGTGCTGCCAGATATATTTGTTGGCATATATATATTTAAAAGAAACTTACAGAATGTCATCAAAGAGATGACCAGAGGGTGCTTCACTGAAATCCATCATGGAAAAGAATATGTAGATCTTAGATAAAATACCTACAACGATCAGGTCTCCTGATTGGTATTGCTTATGAAGAAAAGGCAGAGGCTCACCAATCCTGCATTTAGGACTGGGAATTTTGCATACAATTTGTGGCAAAAGCACTACAACCAATATCTCAAGCACCACCATCTGCATGAAACAGTTCATTTTTAAGCCATTTCTACTGTGCCAGCATCGTCAATCAGTCAATTTACATAAAAGCCCAGGTACCAACTGAGCAAACAACTCTTCGAATTAAAAAATGCCAGGTGGTGAGACTCAAAATCCTTTCTAGCTTATTCCCAATTTAGAATACTCCAGGGAATATTAATGGCACTGTATTTTTTTTCATCAAATACTTTTGCTTTTTCATGTTGTGTTTCCATTCTAGTGGCTCTAGAATTCATGTGGGACGTAACTCAGAATAACTCAGAAGTCATTCTGCTTAAATGAATAATTGCAATAAGTATAGTGTGGGGGAGACCCCTACATGATAAATAAGGAAACTTATTCATGTTGTTGATCACAAAAGCCATTGGTCTTGTAGAAAGGTTTTACACATTTTACAAAAAAATAACAAGAATTATAATAGATTATCGATGCTGTCAGAATGAGTACAAGTGTTCCCTTTGGGTTATGAGATGTAGTGAAATAAAACTAGACAACTTGCTGGGTACAATGGAGAAATCACAACTTGGAATCAAAACACCCCAATGGAATAGTCTGTTTATACAAATACAAATACAATAGCAGAGTTGGAAGGGACCTTGGAGGCCTTCTAGTCCAACCCCTGCCTAGGCAGGAAACCCTATACCATTTCAGACAAATGGCTATCCAACATCTTCTAAAAGACTTCCAGTGTTGGGACATTCACAACTTCTGGAGGCAAGCTGTTTCCACTGATTAATTTTCTAACTGTCAGGAAACGTCTTCTTAGTTCTAAGTGCTTCTCTCCTTGATTAGTTTCCACCCATTGCTTCTTGTTCTACATTCAGGTGCCTTGGAGAATAGTTTGACTCCCTCTTCTTTGTAGCAGGCCCTGAGATATTGAAACACTGCTATTATGTCTCCCCTAGTCCTTCTTTCTATTAAACTAGACACACCCAGTTCCTGCAACCGTTCTTCATATGTTTTAGCCTCCAGTCCCCTAATCATCTTTGTTGGTCTTTCTGTGCACTCTTCCTAGAGTCTCCACATCTTTTCTTCATTGTGGTGACCAAAACTGAATGCAGTATTTCAAGTGAGGCCTTACCAAGGCATTATAAAGTGGTATTAACACTTCATGTGATCTTGATTCTATCCCTCTGTTTATGCAGCCTAGAACTGTGTTGGCTTTTTTGGCAGCTTCTGCACACTGCTAGCTCCTATTTAAATGGTTGTCCACTAGGGCTCCAAGATCCCTCCCACAGTTGCTACTATTGAGCAAGGTACCACCTATACTGTACCTGTGCATTTGTTTTCTTGCCGAAATGTAGAAACTTACTCTTTTCACCATTGAATTTCATTTATTAGATAGTGCCCAATGTTCAAGTTTGTTAGATCCTTCTGTATGTTAAGTCTATCTTCTGGAGTGTTGGCTATTCCTGCCAGCTTGATGTCATCTGCAAATTTGATGTGTTTCCTCATTTATCTGCTCATCCAAATCATTGATGAAGATGTTGAAGAGTACTGGGCCTAAAGAGAGCCTTGGGATACTCCCACTGGACACTTCCCTCCATGTAGATGCAGTTCCATTGAGGACTACATGTTGAGTGCAGTTGGTCAGACAGTTTACGAATCCATCTGGTGGTGATGCTGTTTAACACACATTCTTCTACTTTATCTAATAGTAGGCTATGGTCTACCTTATCAAATGCCTTACTGAAGTCCAAGTAAATTATATCAAAGGCATTCCTCTGGTCCACTAATTTTGTCACTTTATCGAAGAATGAAATAAGATTAGTCTGGCATGATCTGTTTTTGACAACCCATGTTGGCTTTTGGGTACTACTTTGTTTACTTCTAGGTGTTCGCTAATTCGTTGCTTGATTATCTTTTCTTCCAGAATCTTTCCTGCTATTAAGGCAGGCTGATAGGTCTGTGGGTTTCCTGGATCTATTTTTTTCCTTTTTTAAAGATGGGAACCACATTAACTCTTTTCCAGTCCTCTGGCAGTTCTCCAGTGCTCCAGTATCTCTGTAAGACATAGTTCAGTGGTTCTGAGATCTCGTCTGCCAGTTCCTTCAGAACCCTAGGGTCTAATCTATCCAGTCCTGGTGATTTTCACTTCTCTAGACTAACAGGTGCTCACTTACCATTTTCTTCCCTGTTTCAACTTGTGTTCCTAGTCTGATTTTTGTGGTGCTGTTTTTGATAGGTTGGATTCTTTTATCCCTCTGTGTAAAGACACATGCAAAACATGAGTTAATAGTTCTGCTTTCTCCCTGTTGCTTGTCACCTTCTTGCCACTTTCTCCCAGCAATGGATCAATTGTTTCCTTAACCTTTTTCTTGTTTTTTAAACATGTTGGAATAAGCTTTTTTTGTTATTTTTTACTTTTGTGGCAAGCCTTTCTTCATTGTGAGCCTTAGCTTTACATTTATGCAAGCATTGTACAAAGAGTTTCAGAAATCTGTCATTTACTGATAGCATAATAATGATCTACAATCTAGTTGTAACTGCAAAAAGGAAGGGAAAATGTCTTCAGATTTGTTGCATGAGCATTGTTTTTTGCTCATTCATTATGATTGAAAATGCGATTCTTTTGAAAATACACAAACTGACATGAAGCAACAAGAGACAAATTAGCTTCCCCCGACCTCATTGCCCAATTTCTGAATGGCACAAAAATACTTTAATATACTCATTTTGCAAAGCCATGTTCCAGTAAGTAAACTTGTCTTATCTTTTGCTTTATATTCTCAGCAGCTTGTAACTATTTTTAAAAATCTGCATTATTGTATTTTTGAGTGTCCTCAATTGTTATATGTGATAGTGTTTCATGCCAAATTATTTGCAGGATTCTGTTAACAGGTTTCCATCACTGTGAAATTTCTCTCTGTAGAGATGATAATAACATTCATTGCATTCACTGTTTTTCCCAGCCTTTTATTCCATTTTCACTTGGATGCCATCATTTGTCCAACAGGTTTCAATATCACTCTGAAATATTCTTATCCTTCTCATAAGTAAAGGTAAAGGTTCCCCCTTGCACATATGTGCTAGTTGTTCCTGACTCAAGGACGGTGCTCATCTCTGTTTCAAAGCTGAAGAAGCCATGGTCTCATGGTCATGTGGCCGGCATGACTAATGCCAAAGGTGCAAGGAATGCTGTTACCATTCACACAAAGTGGTTCCTATTTTTCTACTTGCATTTTTATGTGCTTTCGAACTGCTAGGTTGGCAGTAACTGGGACAAGTAACAGGAGCTCACTCCATTATGCAATATTGATAGACTTTATTTTTACTAAGGAAAATCTGTGATGGCAAACCTATGGCACGCATGGAACAAGTGGCACATGGAGCCATTTGTTAGGGCAAAGCACTGCCCTGTCAGCTCTGACTTCAGCCTTCATTTTCAGCCATTTTTCCCCTGCGGAGACTTTCCTGAAGCCTCCAAAGGGTGAAAAACAATGCAACATGCAAACAGGAAGTTAAGAAACGGACTTCCAGTTTGTGCGTTAGGCTGTTTTTCTTCGCCAGAGGCTTTAGAGAAGCCTCCTGAAGCATCCAGAGGGTGAAAATCAGCCTTACGGGTAACCCAGAATTCCATTCCCGAACTTCTCTGAAGTCTCCGGAGGACCTCTGTGGGAGTGGGGGAGCCATTTTCGCTCTCCCCAGGGTGCCTCTGGAGCCGGGGGAGGGTGAGAAACAGGTCCATGTGTGGGAGGGTCATACACATAGTGTTGGGGGGGGGTTGCATGCACATGCACAAGGGGGGTTGCGCGCACATAGACTTATGTGGGCATGCCCGTGCATGACTCCCTGTACTCCCTCTGCTTTTGGCACATGATGGCAAAAAGATTAGCCATTGCTGCACTAGATAGTTGAAGAAGAAAAAAGGGCATTGTAAGAATATCGGAATGACTGTGAATAAGATGCACTGAGACTAGTATATTGAGTACTGGAAAGACCTAACTGATGTACAAAAAAGACCAAATGAAGAATACAAAAGCTTAATTTCTTACCCAGTTCTATTTTTTTTTTTTTTTACTTTTGGGACATTGAAGTAAGGGTTAAATTCAAACATTTTGATGCTGGAGATAAAATTTAATTTGGAACATCAATTTGTACACATTTGATTTATCCTACTATAGCCATGTTTTAGGGTAAAATCAATAATATAGTTAAATTGCTTTAAAACAATCAAACTATTCAAGAGGTATATGCTTAAGATGAATATGTATAATCAAGGAAAGTGAAAAGTAGGAGTTGGCTGGAAAAAATCACCTTCTAACATAACTTTATTTAAAGTAATCTGATATTGATAAGTAACATTTATAAATATTTTCAATTGAATCTTCAGTCTACATTATAATTACATCATTGCTTTAAATTATATGGTCTACCTTTTCTAAAACCTTAGCACATCGAGCAATGAAAAGATTAGGAAATGAATATTTTAAACATAGAAATAACATCATTCATTCCTAAAAGATGTGGTTAATAGGTAAAAATTACAAATATAAATAGAGGGACAGGTGGCTCAGTGGCTAAGACACAGAGCTTGTCAATCGAAATGTCAGTAGTTTGGTGGTTTGAATCCCTAGTGCCATTTAATGGAGTGAGCTCCCGTTACTTGTCCCAGCTTCTGCCAACCTAGCAGTTTGAAAGTACATAAAATGCAAGTAGAAAATAGGAGCCACCTTTGGTGGGAAGGTAACAGTGTTCTGTGTGCATTCAGCATTAAGTCATGTTGGCCACATGACCACGGAAATGTCTTTGGATAGCACTGGCTCTTCGGCTTTGAAGCAGAGCTGAGCGCTGCCTCCTATAGTCAGGAACTGCTATAAATATGAGGGGAAGCTTTACCTTTATAAATATTAAATTGGAACATTTTTTCTTACATCTTTGCTTTCCAATGTGCTTACTCACAAAATTTGACTAAGTTCAAGAATGTCAATGTTTTGGACAAATTTTGGACATATTGCAAGCACATTGTTTTGGCTCCCTTTTAAAACAAATTTTAGATTTCTTAACATTCCATAAAAAATAAAGAATACACTTTTCAGTGATACCTAAAGAGAAAGTTGTTGCTTTCATTCATGTTTTATTCTTGAAATAAGTTGAACATGCAGAATTTTCCATAGTGCTGCTGAATGAATGAATGAGTAAATGAATAAATGAATGAATGAATGAATAAAACTAAACATTTCAAAAGAAGACAAAAGAGATATTATCTTCTTATAGGTATTTGACTTTAGATCAGCAGACATTTCGAGAATTGAACAAAAATACCCCAAGTACTTGTTTTCCTTTAATTAAGAAATTCTACTCCATTTAACTTCTAGAGGATGGAAATTATTCTTATGACAATATGTTTAGTTTTTCCCCCTTTTCAGCTGTTCCTTGTTATTTAAATCAGGCCTCACCAGAATAATGTAACATTTGGGAAGAAGATGAAATAGTAACCCCCCACTGGAGCACAAAATGGAGAAGATCTCAACAGCCACCACATATTTCCCCTTTGTGCTCAAGTAGGTTGGAACAAAGGACAGCCAGACACTGCAAAAGACCAACATGCTGAAGGTGATGAATTTAGCTTCGTTAAATGTGTCCGGTAACTTCCTGACCAGGAAACCACCAGGAAGCTGATAATTGCCAAGATACCCATAAAACCAAGGACACAGTAGAACATGATGGTTGACCCTTCATTACATATCAATATAATTCTTTTGGCAAAGAATACATGTCAACATCCAGGAACGGGGGAGAGTTTGATAGCCATATGGTACAAATAATGGTTTGAGTAAAAGAACAAGAAAGGACAACAGAAAGACCCAGCCTTTTCCCATCCATTTCCTAATTCTGGATCCTGAGTAGATATAGTTCATACCTTTTTTTAATGAAAATTATCAGTACTTTTGATCAGTGACGTCATCAAAGTAAACAAACCCACGTGCTGATTACGTCACCAGATCATGCCCCCTAAGCGGAAGTGACGTGCACAGCCCCCCCCTCCGGATGTGACGTGTATACCCCTCCTCCCCGGCTGGGGTGTGCATAATTGACCCACGTGGTGCAAGATTTCATAAGATCATAACCCTAGCTGAATATTTGTAAAGGCCTAAGCAGCCCTAGCTGAATATTTGTAAAGGCCTAAGCAGCCCTAGCAGGATATGTGTAATGGCCTAACCCCATCAAATAGGGTTGAAACTTACCCCATCAAGAAAGATGCCAAGACTCTGTGTACATGATTAGTTTAACCCTAGATTAATTCTATGGACATTCAAGGGTGGGGGTGGGGTTGTGAAATAAAAAAATGTTTTTTATTTGTAATCAATCTCCTAATGGCTGCATTTAAACCCACTTTTTTCCCTAGAAGGAATTTATTTCTAAGCAATGTTGGTTTTAATTTTTGTTGAGACATGGGGGTCTGCATTTAACCATTTTCTCTAAAAGGTATGGGCTGCATTTAAGCCCACTTTTTTATCCTAGAAAGAATTTATTTCTAGGCAATGTTGGTTTTAATTTTTGTTGGGACATGGGTCTGCATTTAACCATTTTTCTCTAAAAGATTTACTTCTAGGTAGGTTGAAGCCCGCCAACAGGAAAAGACAGGAATATTAACAGGAATTAAAATGTTCACAATAGGCAACCCCGCCAGGTTGCATGCAGTGGATAAGCCTGTTCATTCATGCCAGGGATAAGCCCTGACAGCCCTTACTCGCCCACCCACCCCGCTCCTCTGTGATTCCAGGCATGCGTAAGAGACATGTGTGGGGCAGGCCCAGACACGTCTTACCTGCCCCACCCCACCCCTCCCTGTTATTCCGCGCATGCGCGAGGCGCACTTGTCATTAGAAGAGCTGGTTAGTTTGCTTAATTTCAGCAGTCTCTTGAAGATGGCAACCTCTGATTCCAAAGATGTTTTTAAAACAACAGCAAAAGCCAGCATCGAATGCTCTGAAGAGGATCATATGCCAGAATGCAACAAACCCTATATGGCAACTTCAGAAGGGGATTTGTTTGATATAAATTTGATCCCCAAACCTCCCAAGCATGGGCGTAGAATAAGAAAAAGACCTGTCTTCATTGAAGAGAATATAAATTTTGTTATTGTAGATTCTGCAAAATATCAAATGGTGAGTTGATATAAAAATTAAGAAAACAGTATTTTGATTAGTTGAAACACCCCCCCCCACCCCCAATCTAATTCTACCTTATTTCCTGTTTTAGAAGCGGTGGAGCCTCAAAATGTCAGCATGCCGCAAGTTCTGAAAGCGTGTGTTATTAAAATAATACATCATTGTTTAATGGGATGTTTAAAATCAGAAGATAATGTGGATGGAAACAATGAAACAGAACTTATTAACAGCTTATGTATTCGGCTTTCTATGCCACATGTTCTCTGGGTCATCATCAGTATTACTGACAAAATGGATAAATTATATTTCACCCGGGATACATTTGACGATCTCAAGACATTCATACAGTGTATAAAGAATAGCCATGAACCGCTGTCATTAATGTCAAAGACTGAAGCTGAATTACCATTGGCTCTGAAGAGGATCATATGCCAGAATGTAACAGAAATTAATTACAATAAACTGTTAAAGCTATGAAATTTATAATAAAATGTGATTTACAAAACATGAAAGGTGTATTATATTTTTTCTTTTGCTGACCCTTCTGTTTAAACTTGTCAGATGTTAAACACAGAGATACAGTTTAATTAAAGCTCATGTGATATTACTACATTAGCTTCTATTCAAATGCTTCTTTCAGCTAGGCAGGGCGGGCAGTTTTTGCATAAGGTGTGAAGAACTCCCCTTTTCTGATGTGATTAATTTGTGACGTCACTAAGGTGTATAAAAGCAGGAGACTATACAGGTCTAGTCATGTTTACTGGTTTCTGGCATAACCATACCTCTGGAGCAATTTGAACTGCTAAGAAGACCCCTGTTCAGAATGGAATCTACTATTGTAAGTAATTTTAAGCCTAATTTTGAAACACTTAGATATAAAATGGTTTTTATAGAGTGGTTGCTTATTTGTTTGATTGAATTTTTTCTTTCACTAGAATGAATTGACAGATTCAGAATGTTTGATGGGTGTTACAATTGTAAGTAATTTTAAGCCTAATTTTGAAGCACTTAGATATAAAATGGTTTTTATAGAGTGGTTGCTTATTTGTTTGATTGAATTTTTTCTTTCACTAGAATGAATTGACAGACTCAGAATGTTTGAGGGCATATGAAGGTATTTATCTTTCATACTTTCATATATTTAGATTCTTATAAACATTCTGCAACAATTCTGACTATTGGGGTTTTTTTTCTTTTCCTCCAGAATGGGTGGACGATCAAGCATTCGCTGATCTCACTATTCCTGCAGAATCCCAGGGGTCCCAGCATAACATGACCCCTCAGCCTTCCACAAGCCGCACAGCACAAAGTCCGCTAGGAGGTATAATATCTCACATTTTATCCAACTATAACTCTATTAGTATTATTTTTTAGAAACTAAATGTGGTGTGTGTGTGTGTGTGTGTGTGTGTTTATTTGGAATGTTGGTGATAACTTTTTTTTTTTTTGTTTCTTTGCTTGTTTGTTTAATCAGAACCGTCCTGCAAAAAAGCAAAAATGCATGGCGCCGGGCTTCCTGAATCCCTAGCAGACAGTGTTAGTTGTGATACTATGACTGTCTCTCAACCAGAAGAGGATACACACCATACTATGTCCCAGCTACAAGCTCCTGGCTCTGTAAACTCTCAAAATGTGAACAATGTTTATCTGGATATGGTGCAGGCGTGGGAAAATCCTATCCGGAATTTTAGAGCTGTGGAATATTATCAGAGATATAGATTTATTAATCTTGATCAAATCCGATCTTTTGTAGTTGCTATAGAGGCCATACATAATGTGATACAGATTCTTTTGAATAACGTAGCCATGAACATCGGCCCAAATGATTTTGTTCAACTACGGTTGGATGCAGAGGGGTTAAACCACCATCCCATCTTTTCTCATAGGAGGTGTATGAATGATTTAAAACGCTGATGATTTTCTGACCAGTGTTGAAAATCTGCTACAAAGTAAGGCTGAGATATTGTGGGGGGGTGATTTGCAATTAGTGGTTACCATCGTGAAGAACAAGGAGGGAGGGGGCTTAGGAAGTTAAATACTTTGCTGCTTACCAAAGTACTGGAGAAAAAAGACAGCATCTAGTAGATTTCAATGTGGAAGGCGAATTTCTTTGTTTTGCCAGCTGTTTGCTCTGTCTGATTGGTTCTGATGGTAGTAAGCAAGAAATTATTACCAAGGCCAGGGAACTTCACAGCAAACTGGGTATATCCACAGGAAACAGGATTGACTTTTCTCAGGTACACATCTTTGAAAAACATTTACAGGTCACTATAAAGATCTTGTTTTACATGCAGGACGGGTGGCGTTTTTTTGTTACAGGTCACCCGCAGCAAGAAAAAATAGTATTTATATTATTGCACGACAGGCATTACTATGGTGTTAAAAATATCAAGGGCTTTCTGGGCGAACGCTATTTTTGTAAATTCTGCCACACGGCTTATCACCACAAATTTAGTCACGGGTGCCAATATATTTGCAGAGCATGCCTAAAGCAAGAGTGTCAGCAGGTTGAGGTGGAGAAGGGGTGTGCTGTAGGTGCAAAGCACC
Source organism: Thamnophis elegans (assembly GCF_009769535.1). Classification (NCBI taxonomy): domain Eukaryota; kingdom Metazoa; phylum Chordata; class Lepidosauria; order Squamata; family Natricidae; genus Thamnophis; species Thamnophis elegans. Next base: position 890,804 of record NW_022473861.1, on the reverse strand, counting down.
TTGTCGGTCTAAGGAATGTGCTGAAAGACATGCACAACTCGCTAAGGAGGGAAAAGTTGAGTGTAAGACTAAACAATATTGTGAAACGTGTGGTCTTTATGTCTTTACCCCCCACAAAAAGTGCAAGGAAGTCAAATGTGGGCAGTGCTCTGAGAAGGTAGAAAGCTTGGAAGGTCATTTATGCTTTCTAAAATCGTTGGACCGACCACGAATTGGCGAAAGATATATTATTTATGATTTTGAATGCTGCCAAGAAACAGGTACCCACATACCTAATTATACATGTGCCAGGGATATGCTGAAAGATGAGGACGATAAAGATGTTGTGAGGTGGGATTGTTACGGTGTTAGATGCTTGGAACAGTTTATAAAGAAATTTATAAATCATAAGTTTAAAGGTTGTACTTTTATTGCACACAACTCCAAAGGTTATGATGGATACCTTGTACTGAGGCAGCTGATCCGAGAAAAGGTTAGGGTTCAACTTATAAGTCAGGGTGGGAAACTACTGTGTATTACCCTTCCAGACTATAAGATTCGGTTTATTGATAGCCTCTCATTTTTACCACTTAAATTATCCAAATTACCCAAAGCTATGGGGTTTCAAGGCTGCAAAGGATATTTCCCTCACTTATTCAATACAATGGCCAATCAAGACTACGTGGGGCCACTCCCTGAAACCAAGTATTACAGCCCAGAAACTATGATGCCCGGGAGAGAGAAGAATTCCTGAAATGGCACACTGCTAATAGAGGTACGGTTTAAACTAAAGAAGCTCTGGCTTACTATTGCAGACAGGATGTAGATATATTAAGAGAGGCATGTATTCGATTTAGGGATCAGGTGATGAAAATGACTGAGCGTGAGTACAGCAGTGGGGTCGGGTTGGATACTGTTGAGGAGATTCAATGCATTGACCCCTTCCAATATATCACATTGGCATCTGTCTGCATGGCACAGTACCTGTTCATGTATTTGAAAAGCAATACCATTGCTTTAGATCCTTTGGACAATTATCACAATACACAGAAAAGGTATTCGGCTCCAGCGATTCAATGGTTGTTGTATATAGAGCACACTGAGAAGCTCAATATTCAACATGCTCTGAAGGGTGGTGAAAAGAAAGTGGGCAAATATTTTTGGATGGTTTCGCAGTCATAAATGGTACCCCCACAGCTTTTGAATTTCACGGGTGTTTTTTTCATGGGTGCCCTGTCTGCTACTCTGAAAAAGACTTCAACAAATTACTTGATTCAACATATGGTAGCCTGCACAGCCGTACTAGGATTAAAGAAGAATACCTCAGGTCACAGGGTTATGCTGTGCGCTGCATCTGGGAACATGAGTGGCGAGCCATGGTGGAGGAGGATACCTCTTTGAAGCAGTTTCTAGTTGAGAATAAGCTCCCAGCTCCTTTGAATCCTCGAGATGCTTTTTTTGGTGGTAGAACAAATGCTACATGCCTGTACTACAAACCAAAACCTGGTGAACAAATCTTATACTACGATTTCACCAGTTTGTACCCTTTTGTGAATAAGACCAAGGAGTATCCAATTGGGCACCCTCAAATCATCTATCAAAACTTTGGGGACATAAAGCAATATTTTGGGCTAGTCAAAGTCAAAGTGTACCCGCCAAGGAATCTCTATTTCCCAGTCCTACCTCACAAATCAGGGGGCAAATTAATGTTTAGTTTGTGCGCTACCTGCACAGAAAAACTGCAAACCTCCCCCTGTAAACACAGTGATGAGGAAAGAGCTCTGACCGGTACATGGTGTACTGTTGAATTGAATGTAGCCTTAGAAAAAGGTTACAGAATTGTTGAAATCTATGAGATCTGGCATTTTGAAAAAACTTCAAATGAGCTATTTTCAGGATATATGAACATGCATCTCAGACAGAAACAGGAGGCCAGTGGTTACCCTGAATGGTGCAAAACAGATCAGGATAAAGAGCAATATATTCAGGATTACGAAAAGATGGAAGGGGTCCATTTACGACGTGACCGTTGAAGTAAATCCTGCCAAAAGACAGATTGCCAAACTCTTTTTAAATTCATTGTGGGGCAAGTTTGGGCAGAGCACCAATCACCTGACCACATCAGTGGTGACAAACCCTGAGGAATTATTCAAATATCTTTTTGTACCCTATTATGATGTTTCTTCATGTGAGTTTGTAGATACAGAGACAGCTGTCGTGACGTGGAAAACTGCCAAGAACCAACCCACCAAGTCCTCATGCACTAATGTATTCATTGCCAGCTTTACGACCGCTTATGCACGGCTAGAATTATACAGACTACTGGAGGGGCTGGGCGATAGGTGTCTGTACCATGACACCGATTCAGTCATCTTTGTAAGTAGAGAGGGGGCGTGGACACCCCCTTTGGGTGATTATTTAGGACAACTGACAAGCGAAATTCCACCAAACACTACGATAACAGAGTTTGTTGCGGCCGGCCCAAAACGTATGCTTATGCTTTATCCAACGGTGAAGCAGTGGTAAAAGTGAAGGGTATCACGCTAAATTGTGGTAATAGCAGTAAAGTTAACTTTGACAGTTTGAAAGATTTGGTAGATGATTATTGTCTGCCTGATGCAAAGAGAAAAAAGGAGATCAGTGTAGAACAGTTGGGAATTGTCAGGGTTAAGAAACAGTGGACCTTAGAAACGAGGGTCCTCCGAAAAACTTTAAAAGTTGTGTATAATAAAAGGTTATTAAATAGTGAGGATTACTGTACACTGCCTTACGGTTATTAAGGGAATGGAAACATTGCACAATTTGTACACCCTTTTTCCTGTATTATAAGTGGTCCGTCCAATTCTGGTAAATCTTTTTTTATCAAACAAATGTTAGAACATGGTGATGGGGTATTGTCTCAAACTCCTCAAAATATTGTATGGTTTTATAGCTGTTGGCAACCTCTGTACAAAGCTGCTTAATAAATTCCCTTATATTAAGTTTGTGGAAGGTCTTCCGTCTTCTTTTGAAGATGATGTTTTGTTTCCGCCAAATCAAGTAACTCTAGCTGTGATAGATGATCTCATGGCATCTGTCGGTGACAGCGACCAAATAGAGAAGGCTTTTACACAGTACGTTCATCACAGAAACCTGAGCATTATTCTCATACTACAAAACCTGTTTTTTCAAGGTAAGAAAATGAGGACAATAGCTCTGAATTCCAAATATTTGGTTTTATTCAGAAGCCCCCGTGATCAAATGCAAATTGTCACACTGGCCAGGCAGATGTATCCCACTAACACAAAGTATTTTTTAGAAGTATTCCAAGATGCCACTCACAAACCATACGGGTACCTGTTAGTAGATTTGTCAGCCAGCACTCCAGAATCCTATAGGCTAAGAACGGGCTCTTCCCCCCTGATTGGCCTACTGTTTACACGATGAAAAAGAAGAGTAAAAAGTTGTAACCCAGTTATCTTAGCACTAGTTCATTTAAGATGTCAGAGAGGTTACGTAGAAATTGGGGGCTTTTAAAAATCTTAGTAAAGTCCGGACCAAGACAGAGAAAAGCCATTTTATGCAATGCTAATAATGACCTGGTGGGGTCAATAGCAGAAATAGCACTGAACACCCTAAAAGGAAATCTTCCTCTGAAACCTTCACAATTCCGGTCTCTAAAGAGTAAGAAGGGTATCATTAAAAAGCTGAGCGATAGAAAGGTTTCACTCAAAAGAAGAAACAGATCATACTTCAGTCGGGCGGCTTTATAGGTCCCTTGCTAGGGGCTGCTATTCCTCTGTTGACTAGCCTGTTAGCAGGGTAAACCATGGACCATGCAGAGAAAATGTATCTGGTGTCGCGTCATCAGATGGAGCAGCTACAGGGCAGGACGCCTACTATGGGTACTACAGCCACTAACCGTTTGGATGATGAGATGCGCAACATACTTCAGAGGCATGATTTTGAGGATGACAAGATTAAGCTCTACAATTCTGTACTGCAGAGGTATCTAAGACTGACCAGGCAAAATGAGTCTGAAAAGGACAAACTGAATCTCATTTATCCACCGGGGGAGCCTCAACCACCTCCAACATTACCAGAGCAGCCACCCAAACAACTCCACAGACCACCGGTATGGATGATCCTAAGCGTGTGAGCACTCGTTATAGGAAAATGCAGAACTTTTGCTGAACAAAATGAAACAGCACCAGGACGTCTCAACCTGGGATGAACGGGGTACCTTTTTATACAAAGGTGTACCTATTCCCGGTACTAATATTTTAGACTTGGTGAAAGGCGCCTCGCAACACCGAGCCCCTACGGAGAAGCGGAAACCTAAAGGATGGGATTTTATGAATGCTATGGCCGAAGTGAATGTTCCAACTTCTGTGTTGGGTTCTACTGCCGTTAAAGAGCAAATAGAAAAGTTGAAAGATACTCTGGCTGTTAAGGATGAAACTGCTGCTAGTCCCGACTCTGTTATGACAGCCCCTTTTGGGGCTCAGAAGACTATGTTTACAGGAACACCCTCTAGCCCTTGGACAATAAAACCTAGAAGCCAGCTCAGGTTTGGTGACTGGCTCAATTTTTAAAATGAATAAAAACACAGTGATCATTAAACATTTAAGTCTTTTTCTTTATTTTACAGTAAGGCATGCATGCCTGTATGCACTGGTGACGGTTACAGGGTCCAAGCCCCCTCCCACCTTTATAGTTTTTACAAACAGCTTTACCATTTGATCATTTTTAGTATCTACATTGGAGTACATCTTTAAAATATTTTCATAGGTTACTCCTTTAGTACGGTTCAGCAGAAAAAATGCACAGTGTTGTCCGCAGGTCACAGCACTGGGGTGTTTGCAATTGGCGTTGGTGAAATGTGTACTTCTCAGCTTGCTGCTCCAAAACATCACTATGGTCAGGAAAGTCATGGCTATCCGGAGGTCTTCCATAAGAATCAAAAAATTCACCATATCCTGGAGATGGAAAGTAGAGCCAGTGCTCCCCCAGGAAGAGTGTGAGGATGGGTATTTGATTAATCCAAAAGGTCTTTTGGTGATCTGTCTCTGTGGTAACAGGTCACAAGGGTAGACCCCTAGAAAGGCCTTATTTCCGGAGAGCAAGTGGAGGAGCTGCTGTGTGTCCATACTCACATATAATCAAAAGTACATTCCGTGTGTGACTTATTTCAATAAGGTTTTCAAAGATTGCATAGAGTATCATATTAACAGTGTTGGGGAGGGGCTGTGCAAATCTAATTTCGGCTCTGAGGTTGCCGTTCCTGATCAATGAATAGTGCTCAGAGCAGCCCTGATCAGGACTCAAGTCAAAGCAATACAAAGTATACCCTCGGTTAAACTCTTCCCGGCTGATTAACAACGGTCTGTCTTTCATGCCTTTGCCTGTTGCTTGCACCATCTGCATGTACTCTCTCACAAAAAGACCATGCTCATAATCGGGCTGAAGAGGCTTTGCGGGGATCTGTTCACCATCACAATGCAGGGCGCAGAAATTGACATTGCAGTGTTGAAAATTGAATGGATTTCTTTCATAATCCCCACTAAAAGCGGCATTGTCCACAAACCCAATCACTAATTGTTTAGGCAGTTGACCCAGAAATAGATTTTCCTGATTACACACAAGACTACCTGCGGGAATGCTGTAAACCTTCATCCCCACTCGATCAATGGGGTATTTGGCATTGGCGTTAGCAAAGCTTCTGCATGGCCAAGGCGCACTCCCGGGGATATTTTCACACGTTTTACAAAGAGAGAAGCTGCCAGGAGTTGCACTTTGTAATTCTCATTGCCATCCTTCATCACACAAAATTCATTTCTGCTTCTTGTGAGTTTGACTTTCACATCTATGCCATTAATTAGCAGTCTGTCTTGAAAAAACAGATCGCTATGCAGAGGCCCAAGCAGGTCCCATTTTCGACTACCGCTCGGTGTCTCGCTCTCGCTTTGAAACCGGAGTTCCCAGCCGCTGTCAGTAGAGTACTCTCCATGAGATCTGAGTCATCTTTGTAAAATCCACCAGAAGTAAATTGGGTGCCCAATGCATCACCACCAAAGTTGAGAATCAGTTCAATTATGGCCCTATACGAATAGCAATGATGGCTCTGGTAATGAGTCGATCTCCCAAGGTAACATCCAACTGGTTAAACAGATCGATGGGGTAGTTGACCAGGGCCACCCTTGCCCCCATCATCAATATCCGACCCGTCCGCTTTTACAATCTTGCAACTCACATACAGGAGGGTATTGTTTAAATCCGTGTAATGCTCACCATGCCCCGTGATGAAAAATTCCAGGGGTCCATTGGGCGTTAGCGCTGATAAAGGGGGATCTCGATATAGGTACTGTTTTCAATACTGGTCTGTGTAGGCGCCAGTTGAAAAAGATCCAGTTCAGATTTGACACATTCCTCTGAAGCAGAATGAATAAATGACATAATGTATTAGAATATGTCTTCCTTGTCACAGGGTTTCCTCTTCTGCACACGTCTCCTCTTGGTATGACGGGCTTTTTCACAAGCCTTCTCTTTTTAAACGGAATAGGCGGCCCAACGCGTAATTCTTCCTGGCTATGGCCAGACCTGATCCTCCTGCCCGTTCTCAACAACACGCGATACAAGATGTCCCGCAACATCTCTGGCGATGTTTTTGGCAGCAGATTTCACATGCGGTTTTATGATTTCTAATCCTCGCCTCAAAAAAGGCATTGCTTTTCGAAAAAGTCCACGGAACAACCCTCCTAAACCGGTCCCGTACATAATGGGGGCTCCTCGGAAGCCCGGAAGGCCGCCCCCAGCTTGTGCCCTGTAGTAAGCCACATAGTCTTGAGGTCTCCCGTGCTCCTTGTTTACAACCATCCTTCACTTTCCGAGGCCTAAAATGAAGCTTGACAATCACCTTCCCGTGATAAAATGCACGTTTTTGTCCTGGTCGGTTTTGATTTCTATAGTAACGGTATCGATGTGATGTTTGCTGACCGGCACATAATGTGGACGGTCATAGGTCACAGTTATGAAATCATTGTCTAGCCCCTGCACAGGTACACAGCGTAGTAACGGCACATAGAAGTCACCTACTATCTGGAGCTCTACAATGTCTGTGTAAACATATAAGGTATTGAATCCAGGGAACATACCTAACAGATGTCCAAGTTCACCGCTAACTAGAATGGTATGAGGTTCATCTCCTTTAAGATTAATTTTCCGACCCACTGAATCATAATGTAGGTTGTGTCTTAGGTCCATCCTTGGCATTTGATATAAGTTTATTCATATTTTCTAACAGATGTCGGATGCTATTATAGTACCCGCTTCTCAAGAAAAATGCCATTTCTTTCTCTCATTAGTAATTTCAAAATATCCAGGAGATGTTAATGTATGCCAGCTATGTGGATATTGTATCTCTGCTAGACCTACTTCCCATGGCCCTGAAAGATCCAACGATCTCGCTAATTGAATATAAAATTAGAATTTTTGTTTTGGGGAAAAATTGCTGCTGATGCATTGCTGGGGAGGGTGATGTAAAAATCTGACATTTCAAAGATGTTGTACTTCAGTAGCCTTAACCCAACTGTTGAACTTCTCTGGCCATCCATTCCATTTGACTAGAAACTCTCTGTGTCTCCCCCGCCCTCTTTTTTGGATAATTTTCTCTATTCTGTATATACGCTGTTGGTCAGCTGGAACTTTTGGAGCTCCTCAAAGTAAAAGCCCCCACTCTGGACCGGTCCCCCGCGTAATCATTTACTATCACCACTCTTTCCCCGCTTGTCCCCAGTTCTTTGACAATGAATATCTCATCCGTATAGGTTTGCTGATACCCCTTTTCAAATTTACCCTTCAGTCTAGATACCCTGACATGATCCCCCACCTTAAGACATTTTTCCTTTCTTTTACTTTTTAAAGTTACCCCATAAAGTCTCAGCCACACATCCCTTTCGTTAGACAAATTTACGGTTTTAGGAGCAGTCCCAATGCTACGATGGTAAGTGCTATTGTACCCCTGAAGAATGTCTGCCAAAATGTCCACATACCGATGGGTGTTTCTAGCTGTGAAATATCTCCAGAGTTTGTTTTTTAGGGTTCTATTAAACCTCTCTATAACTGCTGCTTTAGTTTCACTATGTGTAACAAAATGATGAATGCCATAACGTGCTAAAAGTTTCTTCAGCGCCGTATTCAAGAACTCTTTACCTGCATCTGTCTGTATTTTTCGGGGTGCACGTCCTGTTTTAAAGATATTCTGGAAGGCGGATGTAACTTCCCTCCCTGATTTATCAGATAAGGGGCCCAGGCATATTTAGATAACACATCAATAACTGCTAAGATGTATTTTTTTCCATGGTTTTCTTTAGAAATTTTGGAGACATCTACGAGGTCGGCCTGCCATTGATGATCTAAGCCGGACACCACTGTTTTATTTCTAGGAAATTAATTCTTGCAGGCTTATGGAGCGTGTAAGCATCTTGCCCTGACAGCCACGTCTTGACTTGCTTCATGGTCAGGTTTTTATCATGTTTTCTAGCTTCCTGGAAAAGGGTATTTACTCCTCCATAACTCCCTACACATCCTGGAGTATAATAAATATGGCTTAGAACTTTTTCCTGCTTCATTATATTGAAAGAACACTGACAAATGGGGCAAGCATTGACATTAACACAATCTTTTATTGGCTATATGAGTTCAGAGGATTATGTCCCCTCCATCAGAAAAATATCCCTCATCATCACTATCAGAAGCAGAATATAGAGATGCATAACATGCTATTTTACAATTCGTTGAGTCTGTATTCCACAATTCATGTCCGCAATCACAAGCAAAACAGTCTTTACACAGATTGCAACTTTTTAACTCACTGTTTAGATAGCATGGTCTCTGGGATAGCTCAGAACCCCAGTTATAGTCTATATCATAAAAATCTGCAGAAGCTTTATGACCGCTGCAAATAGTACTGGAATATAAAATCGGCGTGTCTTGAAGAGTTTGCTGTCTAGGAGTTATTATTTTGGAGTCTGCAAAATATAAATCGCATCTTGTTAGTGAGTTATCCACACCAGTGTCATTTACAACGTCATAAATAAAAAACATTTACTTACCATTGCAGGGCGATAATGAAGCATCATTCGCTGTTTCACATACTGCCCGGTAAGTACTCTGCACATCATCGTTAAAATTACAACCCTCCATGCTGCAGCCGTGCAAAACAGGTCTGAATAAAAAACTTTCTTTATCATTCCCCTTGCAACAGGGTTGTTGCATTCTGGCTATGATCCTCTTCAGAGCATTCGATGCTGGCTTTTGCTGTTTGTTTTAAAAACATCTTTGGAATCAGAGGTTGCCATCTTCAAGAGACTGCTGAAATTAAGGCAAACTAACCAGCTCTTCTAATGACAAGTGCGCCTCGCGCATGCGCGGAATAACAGGGGAGGGGTGGGTGGGGCAGGTAAGACGTGTCTGGGCCTGCCCACACATGTCTCTTACGCATGCCTGGAATCACAGAGGAGCGGGGTGGTGGGCGAGTAAGGGCTGTCAGGGCTTATCCCTGGCATGAATGAACAGGCTTATCCACTGCATGCAACCTGGCGGGGTCCTATTGTGAACATTTTAATTCCTGTTAATATTCCTTGTCTTTTCCTGTTGGCGGGCTTCAACCTACCTAGAAGTAAATACCTTTTAGAGAAAAAATGGTTAAATGCAGACCCATGTCCCAACAAAAATTAAACCAACATTGCCTAGAAATAAATTCTTTCTAGGATAAAAAAAGTGGGCTTAAATGCAGCCCATACCTTTTAGAGAAAATGGTTAAATGCAGACCCCCATGTCTCAACAAAAATTAAAACCAACATTGCTTAGAAATAAATTCCTTCTAGGGAAAAAAGTGGGTTTAAATGCAGCCATTAGGAGATTGATTACAAATAAAAACATTTTTTATTTCACAACCCCCTCCCCCCACCCTTGAATGTCCATAGAATTAATCTAGGGTTAAACTAATCATGTACACAGAGTCTTGGCATCTTTCTTGATGGGGTAAGTTTCAACCCTATTTGATGGGGTTAGGCCATTACACATATCCTGCTAGGGCTGCTTAGGCCTTTACAAATATTCAGCTAGGCTGCTTAGGCCTTTACAAATATTCAGCTAGGGTTATGATCTTATGAAATCTTGCACCACGTGGGTCAATTATGCACACCCCAGCCGGGGAGGAGGGGTATACACGTCACATCCGGAGGGTGGGGGCTGTGCACGTCACTTCCGCTTAGGGGGCATGATCTGGTGACGTAATCAGCACGTGGTTGTTTACTTTGATGACGTCACTGATCAAAAGTACTGATATTTTCATTAAAAAAAGGTATGAACTATATCTACTATCCTGGCTTGGTAGCTATGAAAGCAAGAATTACAATGATAGTCTTTGCCAAAATGCAAGAAACTGCCACGGAGAAATGATGCCAAAATAACTTGCCGAAGAAGGCATGTCCATTGACGAGGTTGGCCAATGAATAGCAAAGCACAGAGAAAGGAGAGTAGGAGTGAGAAAGAATGTAGGTGAGGGTCTCATTGTTGGCTTTCACAATAGGGGTGTCCTTGTTTTTAATGAAGAGCCAGAGTAGCAAAATAGTAATGATAGAAAAAGTAAGAATAAAACTGGTAAAAATATTCCCAGCATTTCTTCATAAGATAAAAATGTTACATATTTTGGAAGGCAGAAATTTCGCTCTTCGTTTGAATAATGATCTAGTGGACACTCAAAGCAGTTGTCCATGTCTGTAGGGAAAGAGAAAACGGCTTTTATTCTATAGATAGCTTTCTTGAAAATGATACAGGAATAATCAGATCTCTTTTAACTGTTTCTCCATATAGACAACTGCACAATGAACAACCTGGGTACCTCAACAGCTCATCAGTCATGATCCCAGACCAGAATGGGCAACCACTCCTCTATGTATGTCTCTTACCCTTCTGATTAGAAATCTTCTCTGTTGGACAAGGAAGGCAATCATAGCAGCAAAATGGTTTCCCTTCTTTTTGGCCTTCCTGTAACCTGGATGACAATGGTCATTGCAAAGAGAAATCTTTGTCTACAGAGAAAAGAAAGAGAGGAAGGTTTTCCATCTTGCAAATATGCATATGTACAAATCCTGATAGCAACTTGTGCTTTCATAGATGAATAATTCAGAAGAAATTCATATATGACACTTAATAATGAAGAATTTTTATAAGATTCTTATACAAGAGCCGAGGTGGCACAGTGGCTAGAGTGCAGTAGTGTAGGCTACTTCGGCTGATTGCTAGCTGCAGTTCAGCAGTTCGAATCTCACCAGTCTCAAGGTTGACTCAGCCTTTCAACCTTCCGTCGGAAAAATGGTGACCCAGATTGTTGGGGCAATAGGTTGACTCTGTAAACTGCTTAGAGAGGGCTGTAAAATCACTATGAAGCGATATGTAAGTCTAAGTGCTATTGCTATTGCTATCTTTTAGAGAAAAAATGTTTTTCAATTTTGTTATGTGTATTCAGAAATTCATATAGAGAGTGATAGCAAAGCAGTGAGCCCAGATTAAATGAAAAATGACACATATATCTGCACAAATAAAATGCCATTTAAATGTCATATTTGAATTGATTAGCATTTATCAGTGACATTTTACTATTATTGATTTTCCTCTTACAAGTTTTCAATTAGAATACTTTAATTGGAGATAATAACTCGAATGAATGAATATAGCTCCCAAATATATGGAAACCATGGTATAATTGAATTCAATCAAATAAATCACATTCCTGCATGGGCATATTAAGCAAGAAGAATGGCATGCTTGTCCTAAAATACATGATTCCTGCATACTGATACTTTATGTAAAAGGCAATAGATGAACTTTTCATGTTTCATTTATTGGATTCTTTCTCCTATGTCTTGTGATCTGACATCCCTGTCTAAATTTTCTCTGTATTTCAGACAACTTTCTGAGTTAGTTGAAGAACAGTTACTCCAACAAATTATTTTTTAAAGCTTTTAAAGTTTTGAATGGAACTCAAAGAATTGCAGGACTACCTGATTAAACCACTCTGGCCAGATTATGGTTTCCTCTGAATAGTCAATGTTTTTTCTGCGACAGACAAGGCTGGTATGTCTCCAACTTTGACTCTAAGGAAGGAAAGGTTTGAGAATGTTACCCAGTTGATAATATCAAATCCAGTTTCCACTTCTCCATTTTGATTGAAGAAAACTGTTTCCCAACACTGTTGTTGAATGAAATGATTTTCAGAAAATTAAGCTGAAGAGAGAAGAGGAAATACAGAATATATTTAATGACATTGCCCTTTCCATTTAAGTTTGTTTCATGTATAACAAATAGGCAGAAAACAGGAATTAAAATAGGGTTCCAGGAAAAAAAATAGGATGAATAAATTCATTTTCTGAGAAGGCCTTGAGTTTTTGTCTGCTTGATATATGCTGCTCTGCAAGCACATGCATATCACTAACTATCTGCATACCTGTGCTTTGCAATGAAACTATGTGATCGGGCAATGCAGGAGAAATCCAGTTCATTCTGGTTCAATCTGTTGGCTCGGTGATTGAAATACACACAGACACAGACACAGACACAGACACAGACACACACACACACATGAAACACCAAGTGGAGTTTGCAACATTTTTTTTCTTTCCCTAGGAGAGAATCATCTGTCTACCTAGGATTGAACTCTTAACTTTCTGAGTGGGAGGTGAGCATCTTCACCACTAAGCCACCACACCACTTGTCATCTTTCTACAGCTGGTTCAACATATTTCTAAATGTAAAACTGACGTTGTTTGGAACCTTAAAAAAATCACTAGTACACTCCCACAGAACAACCATGGAAGAGTTAAAGAGAATTAACTCTTTTTAAGAAGACACATTCTAACATTGTAGGGGCGGGGAAGAGTTGATCTGACAGTTTGAGAACCAACATTAGTTTAGATGGATGGTATTTATTATGGAATATTGGGTTTCAGCAATTAGTGACATGGTCTAGATAACAGATTTCCTGATGTTTCACCAATAACTGCTATGAAGTTGACCAGTTTGTCTCTGAAGATACGGGCCACATTTGTCAATCAGCTTCCCATTCCTACTCAGCCTATATTACTTCTGACATTTTAAACCACATGAGCTTCTAAAAAAACGGCCCTTGTCACAAAGGAAATATAACACAAAACAGTATTTCTATGTAGTAGAATCTCCTATGATACAGATAGATCTATTCGAAATCCATTTCTCCAAGACATTACCTCCCATAAGTGTTGAGCCAGCAAGCTATGGATTGCTTTATGGACACTCTCTGTTTTTTTCAATTGAAATGAAAGCATGTTGTGCAAAGCATATGCCACGGCATAGACTGCATTGTAGACACTGTAGCTATGGGAAGTCATGCTCATTTCAAAAATGGATGGGAGAGTCTCCAGTTTCTCCTCACCAGTGCAGGAGACCCTTCCTTCCCTGTCTATTGAGGACTCCGGAAAGAAACATCCAAAGGCCTCTTCCCAAAAACCCTGAATGAAGCCATCTTCTCCATCAAACCTAGCATTTATCAACCGGAGAAATTCAAGGAATCTCGGGACCTCCTTTGAATGAACTGCTAAGGACAGGTCACCATGAAGCAAATCTATGCCTTCCTTCCTTTGAAAGGGGAATGATGTGAATTCCATCTGAGCCGTCATGATGTAAACTCTTCCTTTTGCCATTATTGACACATCCTCGTATGTCGACAATGTGGAAAACATTCTGAAAAATACCATGGTCTCAATTTCACCATAAACAATGGATACTTTAGCAATGCTTTTAATAATAGCATGATACTGATTTATTCCCTCTGCCACCATCTTATCAATGTCACTAACTGATGTAATTACTGGGAATTTTTCTATAATCAAAGCAGATTCCTCTCTCAGAAAACATAGGAAGTGCATCCTCGACAAATCTCTCTCCATTGTTATCATTGTCATATAATATCCCAATCCATGTCCACTGGAAATGCAACAGTAACTGGAGAATCCCTTTATATTGCCTTTGTACATCTGGAAACATCTGGTGGTAGAAAATAGCTTGAGATTTCCTATTCATCTCAGAAGCAGAGCCAAAGGTGAACTATAGCACGTAAACAAAAACTGTGTTAGAGAATTAATAGCTAGATAAATCTAGTTTACAGTATAATTTCTTGCCTATATGGAGGAGATTTGAAATCAACTTCTCTAATCCTGTAGACTGAATGTGCTGAGATCCAGATGCCTTGCTATGTCAAAAAGGAACATATGTTTTACAAAGGTAAACAATTCTTTGGGAAAAATAAAGATAACTATAAAGATATTGAATAAAGATATTCTATAAAGAATAAAGATATTGACTTTTTTCCTGTGAACACACTGATACCACTAAAAATCAAATTCTGATGGTCACACTCAAAAGAAAATAAAGAGAGATAAAGATAAACCAAGAATGTGCAGCTGACTGAATAGAATTAAAAATGAACATGATGACATTATTTGGGATGAGTTAAATTGGTATAGCATTGCAGGTGCTGAAAATGAATGATGTAATGGATACTTTGCATGTTGGGAAAAAAAAACTTTCCCATACTTTTTTGCATATTATTCATTCTCACTAAAGGAAAATCTACATACATTCTTCAGATGTTTTCATTAACTGTTCATAGAAAAAAAGAAAGGGTTTGTGTGTGTGTATAGTATGTATGTATGTATGTATGTATGCATGCATGCATGCATGTATGTATACACACACACAAACGTGTATGTACGTATGTATATCTATCTATCTATATCATCTATCTATCTATCTATCTATATCTATCTATCTATCATCTATCTATATATCTATCTATCTACTATCTATCTATCATCATCTATCTATCATCTATCTAATCAAATTTGAATCCCAGTAAGGGTATGGCTAGCTGATGAGAACTAAATAGCTTGAAATCGATCTATACCAATCTCCCTTAATTTATTTATCAGCACAAATACAAATATACATACATACATACATACATACATACATACAAATACAACCAATGTAACAAAAAGGCAACAGTAAAATATTGGGTTTCTGCCTGGATGGTCTCTTGTGACGAGCCGAAAGATAGAGAATGGAAGTAGTGATCTTCCTCCCATATTTGGGCATACCGGGGGTTGTAATTATTAGATAGATAGATAGATAGATAGATAGATAGATAGATAGATAGATAGATAGATAGACATAGAGACAGACAGACAGATAGATATAGAGATATTATAGATATGGATATGGATATGGATATGGATATGGATATGGATATGGATATGGATATGGATATGGATATGGATATGGATATGGTATGGATATGGATATGGATATAGATATAGATATAGATATAGATTGATATCAATATTGATACCAATACCGATACAGATACAGGGACACAGTGGCTCAGTGGCTAAGATACTGAGCTTGTTGATCAGAAAGGTCGGCAGTTTGTCAGTTTGAATCCCTAGCGCCACGTAATAGAGTGAGCTCCCATTACTCCTCCCAGCTTCTGCCAACCTAGCAGTTCAAAAGCATGTAAAAATGCAAGTAGAAAAATAGGAACCACCTTTGGTGGGAAGATAATAGAGTTTGGTGTGCCTTTGGCATTTAGTCATGCCAGCCACATGATCACAGAGATGTCTTCTGAGAGCACTGGCTTTTCAGCTTTGAAACTGAGATGAGCACCGTCTCCTAGAATTGGGAACGACTAGCAGATACGTGCAAAAGAAATCTTTATCTATAGATATAGATTTTTTAAACCTATTTGTTTCTTAAGGATAGAATTTGAACTTAAAGGCTAGGTAGGTAGGTAGGTAGGTAGGTAGGTAGGTAGATAGATAGATAGATAGATAGATAGATAGATAGATAGTTAGATAGATAGATAGATAGATAGATAGATAGATAGATAAACAATGGGAAGAAAGTCTTACTTGTGGAATCTTGTAAATGGACAGGATGGCTGTCATGTGGATACAGACTTCAGAATTAGGTCCTCCAATGACTGACACTAGATTGTTCTCTTTTTCACACTTGTAGTTAGGGATTAATTTCCTTGTGTTGAGATACTTCCATTGAGGCATGATACGTCCCGCTTGCAATAAAGTTGCTGTTATAGATATGGGAGCCCAGAGTGAGGTTGGGCAAAATCTGGGGATTTTCATTGATCTCCTTTATAGCAAATGCCAAAGACAAAATGTGTTGGTAGAGCTGAGTCACCACACTGAAATGAAAATTACACATCAATTTGAACTCATTGGCTTCAGCACAAGAGGTGCTGGACTTTTGTTCTACTCGTAGCTTTAAATATATTGTACTCAAAGCTTCCATCAGATGATTACTAATGAAGACTGTTAAATAAAATACATCTATTTCAGTCTTCACATAGTGATGGTACTACTTTAAAAGATAATGTTTAATACTGCGTTGCCCAGAAAATAAGACACAGTCTTTTCTTTTGACCCCTGAAATAAGTGTTTGGCCTTGTTTTCAGGGTGGTCTTATTTTTTGAGATGCAGGAGATTGCGAGCATGGTCACCTCATGGCTGCTGTGCTACAATATTTAAGGGAGAGCTTTTTTGGGGGTGGCTTATTTTGGGGAAAACAGGATAGTAGAAAATATCCAAGAATGCAAGTGTACAATAATTCTATAAACTATTCAATAGAAATCATATTATTGTCTTTATGCCTCATGGTATGATTATACCTTCATTCTACAGCACCATTCTGCATGTGTAGAGAAAAATCAATTATAATTCAGGGGTCACCTCCATGAAATTGTTCACTCCCACACACCATAATTTAGTTCATTGATTAAAACGTAATATCATAAGTCTCAAGATTGTATCTAAACATTTTTCCTGTCCACAGAAGTCTTGCAAGACTGAAATACAGTAAGTAAAGCATTATGATATTGTGACTAATTAGATTTCAGGGAAAATATTGACAATCAGTTCAATTGTTGATTTCATTTTAGAAACAGTGAAAATCACAACTTTAAGTCTGTGTGTGAATGACAAAATAACTTTAAGAAAATTGGAAAATTGTTATTGTCACAAATATACAGGCATTTCATTACTCAGGGCAAATTTATTTAGCTGTGCAGCTGAATTACTCCATTTCTTTTTTAGGAATAGGGAAATCTTAAAATAAAACGAATACTTCATTAGTAAAAAAAAAATGATGTCAGAAATATTTTAATTAAAAAAAACTAGGAAATGAATTTATGACTGTCCTTTGTGGAAATTTAATTAAAAAATAAATATTGGATTAACCTCATTCTCAGGCAGAAAGCTTGGAATATAATAAAAAAGTGTTTTATTAGATTCCAAAAACTTTATTAGATTGCTCCAAAGTAATTTACACTTAATCAGAAAAATAGGTACAAATGAGCATTAAACCTGTTCCATAGAATTAACTGAGAATTTCTGCTGCCAAAATCATGAAGTCAGAATCATGAACTCATCCTTATGAATGAAACTAAGTAGAATTGTTTATTCCCGTGCATTATAGAATGGACCTTGACATCCAAGACAAAAGACCCAGCACCAAACATTAAACTCATTTCTGAATAATTAGTTTTAGATACGTGAGCTTCTTACTCAGTATCATAGAAAAGGTCAGTAGAAGGCTTTTCATGAAAATGTATTGTGTTTGAAAATATATAGATTTGAGACAAAATACCAGCAACAATGACATCTCCTGATTGATAGTATTTATGAAGAATTGGAACAGGATCACCACAATGCAATTCATGTTAGGAATCTCTGAAACTGCCCTAAACAACAGCATTAAGAGCAATATAGACAGCTTCATTAATTTGCATGATAGAATTCCTTCTTTGCAGTCTTTCATTTGCTGTATTTTTTCTTGTAATAGATTCTTGGCTGAATAGCACAGCCCAACTTGAATGACTACTTGGCTGGTTTACAGTACCAACCGAGAACATTAAAGAACAACACCAACAGAAATATAAATTCTTCTTTACGTTATAGAATAATAACAAGGTGCTTCTGTATACGTTTTAATTTTGCTGCTGGTTAACGAAATACCCTTGAGACTTGGAGATGGAATGAAAGTAATAAGGGCTAATTTGATAATTGCCAGAAAAACAAATATCTGTGTAAGGCCCGGCCTTATTCAAGAAAGTATAGACTCTCGAAACTGGCATTTGAAAAGGAAACTTTTATTGAACAGGAATTATAGTAGGGGGAAATCAATGCAAGCTCTGAGACCCCTCAGGCCATACAGTTAGAATAAAAGAAATTAGAAATCCCTCCCAAAAGTCCGTGTGGATTCAGCCAATCCGCATGTGTGAAAATGTTATTGTAATGGCCCCTGAGAAAGTGATGAGGGAACTTTCTCAGGGTCATCCTCTGCTGACCTTCCAGTGATGTAACCCACATGGACCTCCCTCCCCTTACATTCCCCAAAAGGTGATAAAATGCCAGAGTGCCTAGGTACCAGGCTAAAGGTTATAAATCAATGGGATATAGGATACATAGGGGAGAAAGCAATAAAGTATTAAAGTATACAAGTATAATAAAGTATGAACATAACCAGGGTCTTCCCCTCCCCAGAAGAATAGTAGTTTCACGGATCTGACAATCTTCTCAGGATTACAAGCTCTATTAGATATAGAATAGAATTGTTTAATTGCCAAGTGTGATTGGACACAGAAATAATTTGTCTCTGATACATAAGGTACAGTGTGCATGCAAACAACAAGTGTGATAGATCATAAATCATAGTCACAATCATTAATCATAATCCTTAACCCGAACCCTTAATAAACAATTAATCATAATTATTTATTAATCATAAAATACAAATAACAAGTGGTAAATCATAAGGTACCAATAGGAGAAGGTAGTAGGAAAGATGAGGAGATGAGAAGAAGAGGAGTAGTAGCAATACAGCTCTACTGTACATGGGTAAAAACCTTTAGGCCTAATTAGGTGTTCAGCAGAGTAATGGATATCACAGAGTGATATTCATATAGTCAATATATCAGGAATATATTCATCTTTCATCAAAAGCCATCTCCATCCATGATCCCTGGATAAGGAAAAGACCCAAAGTCTTTAGAAATAAATACAAATGCAAAGTATTCCATAGTGTTCCATATCAAATTTTTGAGGTTTATATTTCTTTTCAATTGGATTGGAGTAAAATTTTTAGGAGAGGGTTCTTCAAAGAAGCTTTATTCTAACTAGAACAACTAACAAGAGCAGGAGAAGAACAGAACAATGCCCGCCTGACAGCTATTTATACTGATAAATATTTATTTATATTTATACAGCTGTCAGGCTGGGAACCAATCGGATGGCAGTTTCTCCTGCCAGCCGGCAGCTGCGCCAGAGCCAATCGGATCTTCTTTCGGCTCTGACTGTGGCTGTCGGCTGCGTGGGCGGACGCAACAAAAATCATAATGTTTAATCATGTAAGATGTGACCGAAATTACACATTCAGCTGTCATTGTTGGCCATAGCCACTAGCAAATCAAGCACATAGTCTATAAGGAAATGAAGAATGTGGCCAGGATTTCAGCTTTAATCTTTCAAAATCCACCAGGACATTTCTCATTATTTAAATCTGTATATTAATATACTATATTAGTAATCTGATGCTCAGTTTATCCCATAGCTCAGGGGTGTCAAATTGGATTTCATTGAGGACTGCATCAGGGTTGTGTTTAACCTCAGGGGAAATGGGGGGAGATGGCCAGCTCGACATCACGCATGTCAGGGATGCCTGCGGAGGCTGAGTGCTCTGCGGTGAAAACAGGCTCCCAAGGTTCATTTTTGGCTGTGACAGCCTCCTGCAACCCTTCCCAGTGAAAATGGAGCTCAGGAGGGCAGAATGCAGCCCTCCCAAGCTCTGTTTTTGCTGTCAGAGGCACTGTGGACTGGTCCTTTGCTGTTTCCGGGGCAACACAGGCCAGATCTAAGCATTCCATGAGCTGGATCCAGCACCCGGGCTGTGAGTTTGACACCTCTGCTATAGCTTTTTGTGTTACTTTGTTCAGTTAAAAGGAAGGAAATACTTTGTGAAAAATATATCTATCTCAGGACTGGATTATCTGAACTTCCTCCTTTCCTACAGATAAAGATTTGGACACACTCTCTCAGTCTAGAACACCAACAAAGGTTTGGTAGCAATCGCACAAGACATCACCACCGAAAAGATTATGTACTATGCAAAGAAAGAAGATGTGTTATCAACAAATGAAGCAGGTTGAAGTACTAAGAAAGACATATCTCGTTCATCTATCAATTTGAAGAATCTGAAGTTTTGAAATGAATAATGACTGGCAATATAAAATTATAATAAATTCAGTAGGAAGATGTATTTTGACAGAAGCTGGCATCATGTATTGAATATACAGTAGATAATGATAATGGTTGTTGTAGCTATAGCCTAAAATAGATCATGATATAATAGTCACTGTTACCTTATCAGCCATGTAAATTTGCTTAATGAATAAATAATAGGATGTGAAGTTGTTCTTTTTTTCCAAAATCAAGATTTAAAGACAGAGAAAGCTCAAGACACACAAGAAGATATTGATTGAATATTTCAACAACATCCCCAGTAATAATTTAAAGGAGGTAATTACCTGGTCTCCAATGTGTAAAGTGATTTGATTGAGTAAAATACAGATCTATGCTTTTCAAGGAATTAAAAACTAATTTCTCATATGGAGGTTGAAGCTAGAAGGCAGAAAATACAATAGTGTTCTGTTTCCTACATGTCCACATTAACTGCATTTTTAAAGGTTTTCTCAATATTCAAAGAGCTAAATTAATGAAAAGAGACTCTCAGCAATGATACATAAGTAGCTTTATTGCAACCAAACATAAAATCATATAACAAAAATTATTTTCCTATTGCAATGCAATATCACAGACATATGTCACAAATTCTTCCAGTATTTCAGGCCAATAAAGGTTTTTGTGAAGCACAACCTCTATAGTGACATGAGAATTCAGTCAGACCTGGAAAACCTTACTATCTTCATTACTTAAATTATGGAAAATAAATTTAAACACTTTTAAAGCAGTCACATTATTCCGCTTAATAACAGCTGATGCATATTTTCTAAAAGCACTTGGTTTGTATTGATGAGATTTTTTGGGCCATGATGACAAGGTGGATGGACTTTGAGTTGTTTGACCTCATCCCATTCCAACAGAATCTGTATTAGTTACTGGGAATAATTTTTCAGAATTTAAAAATTATCTCTTCATGAGCAAATGCTTGTTGTTTAGTTCAGGTCTGAACAGGATGATAAAGCACTTAGGGGCAAAGATACAACCCAACAAGCCAGCACTGGAAGATAAGATGGAGAAGATCTCCACAGCCACCATATATTTCCTTTGGTACTCAAGTAGCTTGGAACAAAAGATAACCAAACACTGCAGAAGATAAACATGCTGAAGGTGATGAATTTTCATTGAAGCTGTCAGGTAATTTCCTGGCTAGAAAAGCTGTAGAGAAACTGATAATAGCCAAAAAGCCCATAAAACCCAAGACACAATAAAACATGGTCACCGATCCTTCATTGCATTCTAATATGATTTCTTGAGAGATTGAATGCTTGTCATAATCTGGGTATGGTGGGAATGTCATCAGCCATGAGGCACAAATGATGACTTGAATAAGAGAGCAGGAAAGTACAATGGAGCTCACCATTCTTTTCCCCACACTCTCCTCATTTTGGACCCAGGCTTGGTGGCCATGAATGCTAGGACAACCACAATGGTTTTGGCCAATAAACAGGAAACTGCCACCGAGAAGATAATGCCAAAAGCTGGTTGTCGAAGAATGCACACAACTTCATTTGGTCTCCCAATAAATAACAAAACACAAAGGAAAGAGAGTAGAAGGAAGATGAGGATAGTGTAGGTGAGGTTCCTGTTATTGGCTTTGACAATGGGAGTGTCCCTGTGTTTAATGAATATCTGGAGCAGTAAAATTGTGGTAGCAGAACAAGACAGAGCACCGATAGTCAAACTCATCCCCAGTGGTTCTTCATATGATAAGAATGTTATCACTTTGGGGAGACATGAATCCTTGTTGTGATTTAGGTATTGATCTTCAGGACATGGAGAACAGTCATCTATATCTAAAAGCAATCACCAAAGTTCTGTGTTACTCTTCAATACAACCCCCTTACAGAATATGGCCAGGAGGAATTCAGCCTGAGATGAAAATGAGATCAAAGAAACAAATCAGTTAAATTGAAGGAATTTTATTTTCCTGCAGATTATTCCTTGCTGATGTCAGACTCTGGAGGCTCCCAGACATAACTCCCAGATGGCCTAACTCCTCTCTGCCTGTGATGCAGAGCCCTTGTCTGAGCCTTCCCCAGACACCAAGACTGTCCCGTTCCTCCCCAACCTCCTCAATGTCTGACTCTGCTGCCAGCTCCACAGACCACCAGCAGACCACAATACTTGCCTAATCATCTCATCATCCCAAAGTGTGTGTACCTACAACATATTTAGTTCAATTAGCTACAATTAGGGAACAGGGGCTACTTTTTAGAAAGCTCTGGTGCAGAGATGTAAACTTATTCACTTACTACTAAATGGTATTTGGTTTCACCCAGTTTGAAATAGTGGTTAAAGAGCCGTGGTGGTGCAGTGATTAGAACACAGTAATGCAGTAAGGCTACTTCTGCTGATTGCCAGCTGCGTGCAATTTGGCAGTTAGAATCTCACCAGGCTCAAGTGTGACTCAACCTTCCATCCTTTTGAGGTAGGTAAAATAAGGACCCAGATTGTTGGGGGCAATAGGCTGACTCTGTAAAATTGCTTAGAGAGGGCTGTAAAGCACTATGAAGTAAGTGCTATTGCTATTGCTAAAGGCTTTCAACTAGGACCTGGGAAATTTTGATGCCCCTCCTATCTGACAATGGTCTAGGTAGCAGCTCTTCATCCTGTCTCTTAAGAACATCACTCAACACTTAATGATATCATTCCACTTAGTCCCTCCTCTCAAATGTTTATATTTGAACTTAGTGTATCTTTATTCACTCATATTGCTTTCATCTCATGAATATGTTCACAACTGAAGAGATTACATATGCAGGCACACAACTCTTCACCAGCACATTCATTCCCATTACTTTTTTTTAAGAAAACTTCTGTGCATGATACTTCTTACCATCTTCAGTTGAAATCTTCCCTTCTGGACATAGAAGGCAATAATAACAACAGAATGGTTTCCCTTCCTTCTTGGCCTTCCTATATCCCCTCTGGCAATTATTATTACACAAAGAGATGGGAAGTGTCTAATACAAGAGGAACAAGAAGAGAGAGAGAGAATAGATTTTCTTCATGCTGGAAAATAAACAGTTTTGATAGAAGAGAATATTTGTAGCTAAGGATTGAACTGAGGGATCCTTGGTGCTCTATGGATCTGTTAGTTTTCTTACTGATGTTTCTTTACCAGACTAAGATAACATTATCAGTTTTAGTAGGGAGTGGGGTTTGATATCATTTTATATATTAGTGGCTTGCCCTGTGAGTTTTATGGAGAGTGGCCTTTGTGGTTCCTAGATTGGGCTGTTTACTATTAGCTTGTTTGTCTGAGTTGGAGTTTGCATCTTAGTTAATCTTGGCATCAAGTCTCTCTCTGGATGTGGATCACTGGTAACGGAGAGTTTGGGTCTTTGATTCCTTTTTGGCCTTTATGATTGTCTCTTTTGAATGGTATATAGATGTTGTTCATCCCTATGTTCCTATTGATGGTCAATTTGTCCAAGTGCCAGACTTCCAGGAATTCACAAGTGTTTTTGCACTCAGCTTGATCTAAGATGCTCACAGTTCCCCAATTGAAATCATGTTTAAGTCTGTCCAGTTACTATGAAATTAAAGAGTTTTCATCATATTTTCTGACTGCTAGTCTGTATTCATGGATTTTAAGTCCAAAAGCACTAGAGAATTCCTGGAATATTTTAGTCTGGATTTATAACTATAAATTACCTTATCTAGGGATCAGTGATTTTGTTTTTATTCTCACACTACAAAAATTATACATTACTGAGGAAGATCTACTCAGAGACAACCACCAGATTAACTTGGAACTTTATTCCTGTCTATCTGGCAATATAAATCCAAGAAGCACTGTTTAATCTCTAGAATTCTTTTCAAACAAAAGAATTAAGTAGTAAGATGACAGACTACAATAAAACACCAGTCTTTGTTCCTTGATAAGGATATAAATACATAAAAAGTAGTTGAGTGCAACTCAGAAATGAAAAACTTTTTCCAGAAGTTTGCTTCCCCCTCATCCAATCTGAATCAAGACAAAGATGATATCACTGACCTGATTAAAGCTTTCTGGCCATGTGATGGAATCCAGATGAATACTAAAGGCCTTGTCTGGAGAAGCAAAGGGATCTATGCTTCCTACTTTCACTTTAGAAAATGACTGGTTGGGAAAAGTGACCCAGTTTATAATATCAAATCCTCCAATAACTTCTCCATTTTCGTCAAAGGAAATCTTTTCACCTACACTATTGTTGAAGAAGACACTTCTCAGAAAAGGATGGAGCTAAATTTGAGAGAGGCACAAAGAAAACATGTGTCAGGGGTGGGTGAAATCATTTTATTTGTTCTTATCTTGCCTTTACTACTTTATATACTCAATCCTCCATATCCTCCTACAACAACAGAACAATTACAACTAGAATAGAATACAGAGTTGGAAGAGACCTTGGAGGTCTTCTAGTCCAACCCCTTGCTTAGGCCGGAAACCCTACACCACTTCAAACAAATGGTTATCCAATCTCTTCTTAAAAACTTTCAGTGTTGGAGCATTTACAACTTCTGGAGGCAAACTGTTCCACTGGTTGATTGTCAGGAAATTTCTCCTTAGTTCTAGATTGCTTCTCTCCTTGATTAGTTTCCCCCAATGCATCTTATTCTACCCTCAGGTGCTTTTGAGAATACCTTGACTCCATCTTCTTTGTGGCAACCCCTGAGATATTGGACCACTGCTATCATGTCTCCCCTAGTCCTTTTTTCATTAAACAAATGAAAAGCAGACCCAAGATTACCCAGACAGCTTTCACACCTAAGGAAGTATTAGAATGCTCCTAGTTTCTAGGCAAATGCTTTTATCACTACACCATATGCCCTCAGCAGATATTTTTCAGTTTTCCATCATAAACAGTGCTCTCCCGTACAAGTAGAAATCAGAAGTTTTCTAGCTTAGCAATTGGGACATAACTGACTTGTTGCCAGAAGCTATAACCAACACTTTCATAGAGTTTCAGAGGGAACACCATGTTTTGCATGAATTTGATTTTTAAGCACATCATGGCATTTGAATACGTTTTCCAAGTTCTTCATTGTTACTGAGCAAATCGCACAATCACTGAACTAGTTGTTAACTGGTTGTTAAACAGGGAGGATCCCACCACTTAGTTTACTGTGTTCTTTGCATTTGTTCTATAAATACTAGAGGTCCCTGCTCTCTCTCATTCTCTCTCCTTTATATATAGTAGCCCTCCATATACCCGTGGAATTCTTTTGCAGATGAAATAATTCAAAATTGATCATGTAAATATGATAGCAACTAGTTCTTTAGGGGGGAAAACATTTTAAGTTAAAATTGACTGTCAACTTCTAAAGTTGTCATAGTGAGAGAAGTGGGCGAGCACGTTCCATGCACACTTTTGGCTAAAGTCGGATCTCAGATTACTGTAGCAGGCACCTCATTGGGGAATGTGATTCATGACACAGACTGAGGGGAGGGAAGGAACAGGGTAAAGTTCAGCTATAACTCAAACAAAGCTTAGATCTGACTGTGAAAAGATCTTGCCAAAAATAAATTCTCCTAAATGACTAATTTTCTTTTAAAGTTTGGTCCAAGGCTCATGAATCAATTAGGGCATTTTTTGGAAACCTGACATTAACAACCATAGTTAATATAGGTTTTCCTGAAGTTCTCTGCTCTAGATATTACCTGCCATGATGGGATCCTGAAATGACTGTTTCCCCAAGTCCATCCAATTTCTTTGCTGGGATTTAGAGGAACGCATTGACTGCAAAGCATGTGCCACAGCATAGGCAGCATTGTACACATTGTAGCTGTAGCCACTCATGCTAAGTTCAAAAGCAGATGTAGGAAGTCTCTCCAGTTTCTCTTCTCCTGTACAAATTCTCTCAGTGCCTTTTCCCTTCTTAGAGTTGAGAAATGAGCAATCAAACACCTGTTCCCAAAAATCTCTAAGAAAGCCATCACCCCTTTCTATGGTTGGATTTCTGCTCTGAAGGAACTCCTGAAATCCAAATACTTTCTTTGACTTAACAGCAAGAGATAAAGCACCGTGGATGAAACTTATATCCCAGTGTATGTTAAAGGATACTGTTGCAAAATCCATTTGTGCTGGCATTAACCAGATTTTGGTGCGCACGGGTATGTCTTCCACTTCTGCAAACAAAAGAGAAATGATTTTAAAAAGGTCATAGTCTGAATCTTGCCGTACACAATTATCACATTGGCCACGCTTTTCATGATGACTTTGTACACTTCAAGTCCTTTATCCATCACTTCCATAAAATCACTGTAAAATGCCAGACTAGGGAATGTTTCTATAAAATCAAAGCAGATTCCTTGCTGAGAAAACATGGGGAGTGCATCCTGGACCAATTTCTCCTGCATCATCTTTCCCAGAAAGAACACCAATCCATGTCCACCTAAAATGCCGCAGCAACTGGAGGATTCCTTTGTGCTGTAAGGCCTCATTTGGAAACATTTGTTGTAAAAAAACACTTTTATTTGTTACTGGAGCAGATCCATATGTGAGCTAGTGGAATTTAAAAACAACAAACAACATAACAACTATGCTTATTTGTTCCTCTCCTTTGGTTTCAGTAATGACACACTTTCCAGATTCTAATAGTTTTTCTCTATTTTTTCCCCCTAAACAGAGGGATAGAATCAAGAACACATGAATGTTAATACCACTTTATAATGCCTTGGTAAGGCCACACTTAGAATACTGCATTCAGTTTTGGTCGCCACGATGTAAAAAGGATGTGGAGACTCTAGAAAGAGTGCAGAAAAGAGCAACAAAGATGATTAGGGACGGGGCTGAAACATATGAAGAACGGTTGCAGGAACTGGGTATGTCTAGTTTAATGAAAAGAAGGACTAGGGGAGACATGATAGCAGTCTTCCAATATCAAGGGACTGTGGTAAAGAAGGGGAGGTGACAGCTTAGCTTCTAAAGCAGCTGAAGGCAGAACAAGAAGCAATGGGTGGGAACTAATCAAGTAGAGAAGCAACTTAGAACTAAGGAGAAATTTCCTGACAGTTAGAACAATTGATCAGTGGAACAGCTTGCCTCCAGAAGTTGTGAATGCTCCAACACTGGAAGTCTTTAAGAAGATGTTGGATAACCATTTCTCTGAAGTGGTGTAGGGCCTCCTGCCTGAGCAGGAGTTGGACTAGAAGACCTCCAAGGTCCCTTCCAACTCTGCTATTATATTATAGTGTATTGTATTGCATTGCATTGCATTGCATTGCATTGCATTGCATTGCATTGCATTGCATTGCATTGCATTGCATTGCATCGCATTGCATTGCATTGCATATATTAGGCATATTCTAACCAGGGTTTCAAATAGTAATCTTTTAATAAATACACATGAGGATTGTGAGAGGCCACATACAAGAGGACTGATTGAAAGATTTAGGAGCCAACATACAGTATTTCTAGACTTGGCTCCCTCTCAATAAGTTTTTTCTATCTCTCTTTCTTGCCTTTAATCCCTTTAAATGATTTTACCGTTTTTTGTCAGCAGTTCTTCCCCCTGGTTCATAGCCTGACATATTCATTAAAAGTAGCAAACATTTTTCAGCACTCTAATTTGTAGACTAAGAACAAATCTAAATGAATTTCATTTAATCAGTGAGGATATGAGTTGAAATGATATGTGTATGTGTGTGTGTGTCCCCTGGTATATATGCATCTTTCTATATTGTTTAATGCTATTCCTACTATTCCAGTTGACTGGATTTACGTATGATCTCAGAAAGATCCATTTTTGCTGTTCTTTCTTCTATCTATCTTCTGACATCCTCTGCATGTCACCTTTGTTGATGAACCTATGGCCCATTTGTTTGTTGCTGAGTCCTCTCCTGTGCCTTTCCATCCAACAACTTAATAGTTTCCAGGAATAGATGAGCCTTTGCCTTATAAACATTTTAGGAATATTTTCCTCACTTTATCTGGATTTAGAGAAAGACTACAGTGAAAGCAACTAGAACTGTATAAGTTCATTGCACCCATCTACTAGTCCTTCACATTAAAGCCAAACTCTTTCTTCTTAAAATTGTCTCCAATGATAATTAAATCAACATAGAGCCGAGGTGGCGCAGTGGTTAAATGCAGCACTGCAGGCTACTTCAGCTGACTGCAGTTCTGCAGTTCGGCTGTTCAAATCTCACCGGCTCAGGGTTGACTCAGCCTTCCATCCTTCCGAGGTGGGTAAAATGAGGACCCGGAGTGTTGTTGGGGGCAATATGCTGACTCTGTAAACCGCTTAGAGAGGGCTGAAAGCCCTATGAAGCGGTATATAAGTCTAACTGCTATTGCTATTGCTAACATAGATGTTTTAGGGGGCTGGAGCTTAAAGCTTATGAAGAACAGATGCAGGAATCGTTTATCTAGTCTAGTGAAAAGGAGGACTATGAGTGAAATGATAGTGTTCCAATATTTGAGGGGCTGCCACAAAGAAGAGGGGGTCAACTCTTTTCAAAAGCACCCAAAAGCAAAACAAGAAACAATGGATGGAAACTAATGAAGGAGAGAAGCAACCTAGAAATGAGGAGAAATTTCCCAACAGTGAGAACAATTAATCAGTGGAACAGCTTGCCTCCAGAAGTTGTGAATGCTCCAACACTGGAGGCTTTTAAGAAGAGACTAAACAGCCATTTTTCTGAAATGATATAAGGTGTCCTGCTCATGCAGAGGGTTGGATTAGAAGACCTCCAAGGTCCCTTCCAACTCTGTTATTCTGTTAAGGTTTTTCTTCTTTTGCCAATTTCACATCTGCTGCCTATGAATCTCTAGAACTATTTCCTATAGGAATCTAAGACATTGCTTATTATCAGTTCCTAACCCAGAGCAGAGATTTAGTACAAAGCTGATTGTGGTGTTTCCATAGATGCAGGAATACATAAAAAGCTAGTGAAATAGCAATAGCACTTAGACTTATATACCATTTCATAGTGCTCTTACAGCCCTCTCTAAACGGATTTACAGAGTCAGTATATTACCCCAACAATGGGTACTCATTTTACCAATCTCAGAAGGATGGAAGACTGAGTTAACCTTGAGCCTGGTGTGATTTAAACTGCCGAACTGCAGCTAGCAGTCAGCTGAAGTAGCCTGCAGTACTGCACTCTAACCACTGTGCCGCCTTGGCTCTTGCTATAGCAAAGATTCATCACAAGGATGCTTCAGAACAATACTATTTATTATGAACAGGCGAGTTTTACACTATACATATTGATTGCATATTTTTTAAAAAATAGTGGTGGGCCAAATGCAGTATGTGTAACACAGGTTGGAACTAATTGTTCAATTGTTAATTTGCTATTTTACAGATATTCTAAATAGGAACATAATGTCTTCTGACACTGAATCTAAATTATTGGGGAAGTCACTCCCTCTGAAACAGGGGGATGAAGGAGGAAAAATGAGCACCTCTAATCTTGTAGATACTAAAGTCATTCCCCACATACAATTCCTAAGCATCCTCTTCAAAAGATCCCTTCTCCTGTCACATATATGTATGCAATTTGCTTTCTATCTGTGTGCTACAATTCAGCTATTACAGGCTGATGAATGGGATGGGATGGAATGGAATGGAACGGAACGGAACAGAACAGAACAGAACAGAACAGAACAGAATAGAATAATGGAAAGGACCTTGGAGGTCCTCTAGTCTAACCCCTGCTTAGGCAGGAGGCCTTACACCACTTCAGACAAATGGCTATCCAACATCTTCTTAAAGACTTGCGGTGTTGGGGCATTCACAACTTCCAGAGGCAAGCTGTTCCACTGATTAATTGTTCTAACTGTCAGGAAATTTCTCCTCAGTTCTAAGTTGCTTCTCTCCTTGATTAGTTTCCACCCATTGCTTCTTGTTCTACACTCAGGTGCCTTGGAGAATAGTTTGACTCCCTCTTCTTTGTGGCAACTCCTGAGATATTGGAATACTGCTATCATGTCTCCCCTAGTCCTTCTTTGCATGAAACTAGAAAAAGAGAGAGAGTCACAGAGAGACAGACAAGTGGTCTATCTTTAGATTGATATGAATGAAACCTGGAAAACTATTATGAAAATAAATAACCATCATTTGGTTCATGTATAGATATAGTAGAAATCCTTCAAAACTAGTTTTTCAGGTGGAAGGATCACTAAACCCTTAATGCCTATCACCATATTGACATTTTCCATGCTCCTTTACTTCATCTTTTCCATTTTCCAAACACAAGAATGGCAATCTCATGAAAACTGACATTTATATTCTGAATCTTGGATTACCTGTGGAATTTTGTAGATGCTCAAAATGTTTGCCATGTGAAGGCAGATGTCAGGTCCTCCAATTGCTGCTACAGGAATGTTTCCAAAGCCACACTTGTAGTTTGGGATGAATGTGCTGTGTGTGAAGAGAAGCTCCATTGAGGCCAAGAAAGTCCTACTTGGACTGAAATTACTGTTATAGATATTGAACCCAAATGTGAGGTTAGGTAACATCTGAAGGGTTTCATTGATCTCCTCCACAGCAAACACCAGGGCTAGAACATTTTGTAACTCTGAAAGAGAACCCTGTCATGAAAATTATCCTTGGTTTTGTTTTATTAAATAATGCAATACTTGTTTTCAATTTTGTTTCAGTATCATTTGATAAAGTGTGTTTACTATGCTGTGAACATACAAAATTAAAATATAAAAAGAAAATATCGGTATGATTCCAGGAAATAAATAAAATATAAACAAATAAATAAGTTCAGTAGACATGCTTTTGGTTTTCTCTGCACTCCAGGAAAAAATGGCTTTGCCTTTAGTTTAGATGAATTCATGTTCTCCAAACCAACTTCAAAATAGAGGTTTCTGTTTAAAGCAGTTAAAGAAAGTTTTGGTAGCTTGAAGTCAGGGGGAAAAAGTGACTTCTGACAATGGGATCTTTAGATTACAGTGACTGTTACAGACAGCTAAATTCAGTTGACCACATTTGTTCATTGATTATTCTAAGATTAACATAGTAACCTGACAGTTGTTAATAATAAAAAGTCACAACTGTAAGTTGGGCAGCCAGAAATGAATAATGAATAAGTCAATAAGAATTAGCTAATTAAACCAATAAAAAGAAGATATTTTAAAATAGACGAAGGCATGTGAATATAATATCTGACATTTGAAAGTAAATTACCCTTGCATTGGGTGAATGACTGTTGGAGCAGAATTCATTTCACAGAATAAAAGAGAAGCTTACATCACTTCATCTTGAAGTTCATTTGAAGGATGACGGTCAAAGAGAATTGGACTGGAAAAAGTGTAGACTTGAGAGACAATTCCAGCAATGATGATATCTCCAGGATGACTGTACTTGTGAAGAATAGGAAGAGGCTTAATAATGTTGCAGTTAAGAATAGGAAATTTGCATGTTGTTTCAGGCATTGATACTAATATTGAAACCATGGTCATCACCATCTTGCGTGACATTCTTCTGTTGCATACTAAAATTATCTTTTGCATTGGCATTTAATTTTGTGCCTTTGTGTAGCGCAGTCTGCTGTCACTCAACACTGTGCTAGAACCTTAGTTGTTTGCCTCTTATGAATAGGTGCAGAAATTGTTGCAACTGGAAATTGGGTATGGAAGGACACCAACAACCAGTGTTGAACAGAGTTTTATAAACGACATAACCCAACATCTACAATTTGAGCATCACCAAATACCATGTCTTGACAAGTTTGGTTGAAAACAGAATGTTACTCTCTTCTTTATCAGTGGTGAATCTGATAGAGCATTCAGATCCAGATTTGATTGTTGTAGTAAATAAACTCAATTTGGCACCTGATAATCTGGAGATCTAGTGGGAATCATAGTTAATCTGATATTATAGAGGAGATAGTCATATGTGTCTCTTCAGCTAAAGGAAATAAGTAACATGAAAAGAATGTTATTGGGTCTACTTTACAATGGCAGAGAATGGGCTATAAAAAGTAGTGAAATATTATTTTTAAAATATTAATTTATTATTTATTTATTAGAATTTGTCAAAAAATGAGAACAAGAATAAAAGAAAAATACAATGACAGGACAATAGGCACGTTAGTGCACTTATGCACACACCTCTAAAGGTAAAGGTTCCCCATCACACATATGTGCTAGTCATTCCCAACTCTAGGGGCAGTGCTGATCTCTGTTTCAAAAGCCAAAGAGCCAGCACTGTCAGAAGACGTCTCTGTGGTCATGTGGCTGGCATGACTAAATGCCAAAGGCGCACGGTGCTGTTACCTTACCCCAAAGGTGGTTCCTATTTTTCTACTTGCATTTTTACATGCTTTCAAACTGCTAGGTTGACAGAAGCTGGGACAAGTAATGAGAGCTCATTCCATTATGTGGCTCTAGGGATTCAAACCGCTGAACTGCCGACCTTTCTGATCGACAAGCTCGTATCTTAAATATGAAGTAAGAACCATGGAAGTCAATTTGCAACTGAAACTTTGAAAATAGTAGCTGAGGCAATAAGATCAGGTAGAGCATTCCAGACTTTAACAACTATATACATGCTTAGATAAAAGCACAAAGATAGAAAAATTAAGACATAGAATGTGTGATATTTATTAATTTGATATAGGTGAACCATGATTAGTGTGGGTTTAAATAATCTGATAAATGAATTAGTGTGGATTATATTTTTTAAAAAACTCTATTAAAGTTCATTATAGGACAAAATACAAATACAAACTAAAGATAAGACAAATAGAGAAAGAAAAAGAAAAGATGTTAAGATAAGAAACTGACTACCAACTTTTTGCAGTGAAGTAGAATACAAAAATATATACAACTTCAACATTTTGCCTTACATTTTAGTTAATTCAATCAATTTGTTTCACACAAAGTCAATCTAATTATCAAAAGTTAAAAAAACAAAGTTTCTGGTTTAACAGAGGAGTTTACTAAATGACATGCATTGTGTACTGAGATCGGTGGGTAAAGAATGGTGGTGAAATGGAACATAAAGCTAATAGGGTTTATTTCTAACCAATGGTTGCTGAATGAGGCAGCTAACACATGACTAGCTGTCAGCAACAGCTGAGCTGCTGTCTGACAGCTCTTGTATATGGAACTGTCAGATGTTTAATCAATCAGAATGCAGCATGCACTGGTGGACCAGAGTGGAGACTGTTAGGA
Organism: Thamnophis elegans; assembly: GCF_009769535.1. Taxonomy (NCBI): domain Eukaryota; kingdom Metazoa; phylum Chordata; class Lepidosauria; order Squamata; family Natricidae; genus Thamnophis; species Thamnophis elegans. The sequence continues at coordinate 857,320 of NW_022473861.1, read as the reverse complement.
ATATAATCTAATGGTTGGGTTGGCAATATATAAATCAGGTAACAATGCTGTACTGTTTCTTTAAATCATGTTGTAAATGTGATTGGTTGCTGTTTCCTCAATCGGCCATAAGATGGAGCCAGAATCACTGTTAGATGCTGATCTGATCTGAGTGTTTGGAAGCTGGCTTTAGAAGTGCCATATAGTGATCAGCGTGAGCTATTGTAAGTTTTGCAACTGCTAGTAAACTTTGTATACTGGACTGTTTGTATGATTATGGACTATGTTATTTGGATTATCCCTTAACTGAAAGACGTTGATGACTGACTGTCTTAACTGTGTATGACTTGGACTGTTTGATGGATACCTCTATTTCCATGAAATAAAAGCCTATTTAAACTGCAGTGTCTCTGTATGCTGGTTTGTGTGTTCTCTAACACTACTCTCACAACGCTTCACTCGCTCTCCCAATGAGGAGCTTACCTAACAGAGACTATGTACTCAGCACTCCTTCCCACCTAGCATCACACATGCATAGTCCTTTAGATATTCCGGGCGATTCTGGACTTGCCGGATCTTCTTAGTCTGCCTTCAGTGGTCGGCAAAGATGGTTGGACTGGTTCCAATCCTGGATCAGATGGAGTCTGCATCATTACTGCTGCAGCAGGCATTGAAGTTGGCAAGGCCTGGCACAGGTCTAATGGTAAGTCTCCGCTGCACCTTTCCTTGTCAGTTTCAATGGCTCTGATGGGTTTGTGTCTGTGGTAGTTGTCAATTTCAAATGTTTTATTCATTTCATTTTCAATTTTGTACATTCACTTATATACTGAATATTTGCAATAATAATATAAAAAAAATAAAACAAACCTAAACACAACTCATCATCCAACATATAAAACCAACCTGTCGCTTTCATCCTCCATACACCCCTTCTTCTCCCCTCCAACTTTCCTTTCTCCCTCCAACAATCACCCTCCTACTTCCCTTTCCCCTCCTATCTTCCTCACCCTCCTTCCCCTCTCATCCTCCTTACATTCCCCTCTTCCTCCCTCCTTACTTCTCCCACTTCTTTTCCTCTACTTCTCACTTTGGTGCATTTCTCTATTCATTAATCTATTCAGTTACTAAAAATTGCGCTAAAAAGAAAAGAGAAGGAAAAAAAAGAAAAAGAAAAAGAAAAAAAAAGAGAAAAATAAAAAGAAAAGATAAGGAACAACAGTATACAAGTGTATTCTTCTTATTCTATATATTGAGACTATATCTCCACCCACCCACCCACCCCCAATGAACCCCCTCCCTAATCCCCTCCGACTTCCCAGGTCCCTTTTTTTCCCAAAAAAGAAAAAAAAAAAAAATAAAAATCTTTTTGCATTATGCTCAGCCTCCCATCATTATTAAAATTAAACAGTATAGATCATTCCATTTATATTTATCTTCGTCCCTTGCTTCTTTGATATTTACCCCCATCTTCCTGTAGACTCTCCAAATAGCCTTTCTTAACCTTATATTCAGATAATAGTTTATACAAAAATCAATTTACCTTCTAATACAGAGCAGTCTAATCATACTTTCGCTACTCTTCTTCCTACCCCTCGCTTCTCATCTCCATTCCTCCCAAGCCAAAATTCCATAAGATTAGGATCTCTCTCTTCACTTTAAAATCCTGAGCTTTTATGTTAGACTTCAAGCATGTAAATCCGTAAAATGTGTGCCCAAAATCCATACCACTTCATTCAGTCCCAAGATCCCTTCATCAATATCCCGCTCCACCTTCCCTTCTGCCCCACTCCTCCCGACTCCATTCATCCCAAACCGCAATTCAAATAAATCTTGGTCTCCACTTTCCTCACACCAGAAAACAATTCATGCGCAGTTTGGATTAAAATTCAAATAAGTCTTATAAAGATCCCATACAATATCTGTCCAAAATAAGCGATGCTTCTTTCCGTTCCTCATCGATATACAGCTTTACCATTTCATACCAAACAGGAATCCTAAAATTTTAATCAATCCAAGAGTTTAAAAAGTATTTTAAAGACATCGCTGGATCTTTTTCTTTACTCTTCTGCCCTTCCGGAAAGAGAAGGCAACCCTCTGCCTTATAGCCACGTGTCCCGCTGCTTTGAAGATATGGCTAAATCCTCAGTTTCCCCTCTTCTGCCTCTCCGGTAGGGGGAGAACAACTCCCTCCGTCTTGTAACCAAGTGAATTGCTGCTTGTCTTTCCTTCACCTTGTCTTTCCGCATTTCTGAGTGAGTCAGGAAGTCCCGCCTTCAGAGTTTTATAATAAAAGCCGAGCTTCCGAAACAGAATTGAGACGAAATCTTTGATTCTCGAATGTAACTGTGATTCCAACTGGAGCTTCCCATTTATACTGTATTTGGTGGTTTCTAAGCTCTTTGGTTAAAAAAGTATAATCTCTCCTTGCTTGCAGCATCTGGAGTGGTATTTCTTTAAAGACAAACAAATCCTGCCCATCGATTCGCAGCCTGTGTTGTAAAACTTTTGGATGATCGCATTTCTGGATTCTCTTGTGAAAAAATATATAATTATGTCTCTTGGAAGCTGTCTCTGTTCTGCTACACACGAATTCTGGCGATAGATTTTTCGAATATTCCAATCAAAATTGAATCCCGGACTTCCCACCGCTTGACTGAAAGCTTCTACAAACGTCTGTTTCAAGTTCTCTCCTTTCTTTTCGGGCAGTCCTCTGACTCTTATTGCAAACGCCTTTCTGTTGTAATTTATCATTATAAGTGTGTTGAGTATCTCTAATCTCTTGTTGTAATGCTTGAATGTTGGAAGTCAAATTAAAATTAGCCTCCTCCAAAGTTTCCAGTTTAGTCTCCATTTCTTCGGTAATCTGTCAAAGTAGACATAGCTTCAAAGATATCCATCTTTATTTGGGCAATCTTGGTCTCTATTTTGTTGCATAAGTCCAGCACAAATTCTTTGATTTCTTGTTTAAAGTCTGAGTATTTGAAAAAGAAGCTCCTGTGTTAAGGAATCTCCAGTAGGGGGTGTGGGAGGCAAGGGCAGCGATTTTATAACAAGTTCTTTAAGCACATGCGAAGGGGAGCGTTTTGCCTGCTTAGATCTGGGAGCCATTATAGATAAAAGCTGAGAATAAACAGATAAACAGTATCTTCACCTGCTCAGTTCTCAATAAGTTATTTGTAGATTTTGCTTGTTAATGAGGAGCAGTCTCCGGGAAGATAGAGCCAGTTAATTACGTCATCTATTAATCACCAACACTGTAAAAACGCCATTTTGTAGCACAATTGAACAAAGAAGCCTCAAAGGAAAACGAGGCTGGTGTTTAAGATAGTTATAAAAAAAGGAACATCTCAGGAGTAGAACCCGCTCGTGTTGGTCTTAAGTAGCTTTAAGCAGCTTATCATTGTCCTGAGGGGGGGATCACCTGTCTAGGGCTGCAAAAAAAAGCAGCTGAGAAGAACTGGCTGGAGATAAGAGCTCAGTTACGCTGGATCTTTTCTCCGTTCGCAGCCCAAAAAAAAGAAAAGGGGCTGTGAACTACGAATAAATCCTAGCACCTGAGCTTCTGCCTGCCCCTTTCTGCCAAAAAGGGGTGATATCTATTGATCTTAATTAGATATACAGACCAGAACTCTGAGAGGAGCTCCATTGAGCTCTTTCGGCGACAGCTCCGCCTGTGGCAGTTGTCAATAGTGCATGCTGAGGCCTCGGTGGCTGGGCCTGTTCTTGTTGCTACCAGGGCCTGGTGCTTCAATTATCTTCAATTCTGGAGCTGGTCCACCAGCTGTTGCAAGATCCTGCCATTTTCTAGTTCCACCTTATAGGAGTACGGCCCTGTAATTCCTATAATTGGGCCCAGTAGCCACAATGGGCTGCCAGCATAGTTTCTGGCATAAATTGTAACCCCTGTGGCAAACTCCCATATCCTTCTCCTAAGTTCTGGAGTTTCTCTGGGCATAATTGAGGTGCAACTGATCTAAGGTTGTTCTTAGTTGGTGGCCCATTAAAACCATGGCAGGGCTGTGATTTGTTAGGGGGCACGGTGTCACGTGTTGCAGTAAGAGGTACCAGGCCATATTGGTATGCCCATCCCCTGGACCCATTTTCCCTTAAAGAGTCCTTGGCCGAATGCACTGTTCCTTCAGCCTGTCCATTACTGGATGGATGGAAAGGGGTTGTTAGAGTGTGCGGATTCCCTGGGCTGCTAAAAATACTTCCGTAAGGCCTGGGTTATGGCTTCCGAGGTGGTAGAGGCCATGAGGACAACTGCCACCCATTTAGAGAATGCATCCACTAGAACTAGGAAATTCTGTCCCTGGAAAGGGCCTGCCAGGTCCATGGTCCCTGAGGGGTTTCCCAATTCCTAACGGAGGCCCTGGGGGTTGCTGGTCTGGCTTCCTGGCATTGAGAGCACTCTGAAACCCACTCAGTTATGGCCTGGTCCATGTTGGGCCACCAGGCGTAGCTTCGGGCCAACACCTTCATCCTTACAATTCCAGGCTGACCCTCATGTAAGGCTGTCAGAATTGCCTGTTGTAATGTCACGAGTACAATGACTTAGTTTCCCCATAGCAGGCATCCCTGATGCACTGAGAGTTCATTCTACCTAATTTAAAGGGTTGAAACTCTGAGTTTACTGGTCCTGTGGACACCCACTTTTAACCTCAACCCAGTCAAGTACATGGGACAACACATGGTCTTTCATTGAGGGCTTTGTGATGTCCTCTACTGTTACTAGGTTGCATAGCTCATCGATCAGAAACATGTTGGAGTGTTACAACATCCTAAAGGAGTCCTAAAAAATTCTACCCAGGGAACTGCAAAGTGGTACATTCCCCTTTTCAACTTGAGCCCTATGTCCTTAAACCCACCTAGCACTAGCCTCAGGTGCTGTAGGAGGTCTGTGCGATTGGCAGTGGAAACCAGGATGTGATCAAAATAAGAGATGGTGCCTAGTATCCCCTGCATCAACCTTTTCATGAGACTCTGGAATATCCCTGGAGCCACATGGACTCCAAATTGGAGTCAGCGGCACCTGAAGGCTCCCCGGTGCATGACTATCATCTGAGCTTCAGTGGTAATGTCATCCACAGGGAGCTGCTGGTATGCCTGGGCCAAATCTAACTTTGTGAAAAATTTCCCTTTGCCCAGTGAGTGCAACAGGTGTTGCACCACTGGGAGTGGATAAGCACTCTCTTTCAAACCAAGGTTGAGTGTGCACATATAATCTGTGCACAAGCATACTGACCCATCAGCCTTTAGAGGCATGACAAGGGGCATCTCCCACTTCGTGTGGTCAGTGGGCTCTAGGATGCTTTGGGCTATAAGCCATTCACTTTTCCACAGAGCGCAAATGGCACCTGATGTGGCTTCAAATGTATAGGGGTGATTTGGGGGTCCAAATTGAAGGTGATGGGGGTCCTGTATATTACCCATGCCCCCTACGAAAACAGTAGCAAATTCTTTAGTAAGCAAATCCAATTCTGAGTGACTCCACTGATACCATGTCCCAGGGACCTGAACCAGTTGAGACTCAAAAGGATAGGGAAGGTTCCTTCGACATAACAAGCTGAAGTCAGCCCACAAAATCTTTAAATTCCTCTTTAAATTTGTAAGTGCCAAGGATGGGAATTCCATTTCCCTGATAGTCTCTAAGCCTCAACGAACACGGTTTCATCCATCCTTTGATATCCTGGGCACCAGCCTTTTAATGGTGCTACAGGACAACAAGGCTGAACCCGAATCAACCTCCATATGACAGGGCACTCCTTCAATTTGCACTGTCAAGTAAATCTTTTTCCCTGGAATTAGGCTTGCTTGGCCAATGACTGTTTCAGCTGGCTCCTTTACAATTGCAAAACAGTCCTCACTACACTTGGGGCTATACCTTTGCTGTCTTTTGGGGACAGTTTTACCCCGGGAAAAATGGTGGCTGGTTGGGCAGCCTTACAGAATTTTGCTAAGTGATCTTTCCACCACATCATAGACAGCTAGCATTTTTAAACATAGACAGCTAGCATTTTTAAACCTGCAAGCTGTCCTAAGGTGATTCCCCCACAGCCTCAACAGGGCATTTGATTAAAGTTTTTCTCACCAAACTGACCCTTCCCTGGTGCAGCCTTGAGGTCGTTGAGGTCCTCATCCGTCAGGACTCCGGGGTTGTTTCCTCGTAATGCACATCAATAGGCTTGAAAGATGTGGTGGAGCTGGTCCTTTGGAATTTAGCCAGTGACAGTTCTGACATCTCTGCAGCTCAGGCTTCATCCAGCACAGCCTGGATCATCAGGTCTGGCTTAGCCAGAAGGTGGCATTGTAGGTGGAAGTCTCTCACTCCACAGACAACTCTATCTAAAAGGACGTTGTCCAAATCCCTAAACTGAAAATACAGGGCTGCTGATCTGAGAGCTGCCACAAATTGGCTGATAGATTCGCTCTCAGCCTGGTTCCTATGATGAAATGCATGTCTGCGGGCAATGTGAGATGGAACTGGTGCATAATGGTCCCTCAGCTTGGACAGTAATACATCCCAGGGCCCTGAAACCACTAGTTGTGGGGCAACTAGAGCCCGGGCTGTCTCAAGTATTTCACTGCCACAAAAGCTTAGAAAATAAGCTTGTTTACGGGTATTAGGCCGCTCTTCATAGTTGTTGGCTACTAAAAAAAAAAAAATTCAAAACACATATATGACCATCCATGTTTCAGCAGCTGGGTTAAATGCCACAAACATATTTATCATAGCCATGCTGATGGCTTGGAAGTTTAAACTGATCTGTCTGAGGGGAAAACATTTGACAGGCACAACTTCTCATCATTAATTGAATGATTCATTCAGCTCTTCTTGTGCTTCAGCTCTCAGATTGTCAGTGAATTGTCTTACTCAGCTCGTTCAGTTCGTCCATTCTGTTGCCTCATTCATGATCCCACTTCATCACCTGTTGTCGTGTACTGAGATTGGTGGGTAAAGAAAGAAGATGAAATGGAACATAAAGTTAATAGGGTTTATTTCTAACAAATGGTTGCCAAATGAAGCAGCTAATACATGGCCTCTCTGCTGCTGTTGACAGTTCTTTATATAGGGAGCTGTAAGATGGTTTAACCAATCAGAATGCAGTATGCACCGAGAGAGGAGGAGCCAACGTAACAACGAGACGATGTGTGATCGTCCCGCAGAGATGGTGAATGGGAAGAATACGTCCTGCTGATCTCAGGGACACTGCAAAGTCCCTGATTGATCCAGGAAAAGTTCTTTTAGCTGGCGACAAAAGCACAGCCCCAGGATGATGAGGTTGAGACGGCTCTGAAATGGAAGGAAACGGAAAGAGAAAGTGTTTTCAGCTAATCAAAAGGAAACAAAGAAAATTGTAACAACAGAGGGAAAAACACACTGCTACTCGGAGGCTGGAGGTTTTTTGTATTGGAAACAAAACACTTTACTTTCCTCACTGATTACTCTGGCTTGGCACTTCAAAGCCTCACTATTTGTTTATAGAGAGTGATAAGAAGAAAAGCATACAGATGTTCCTTTGAAGTATATCTTTAACCAGAGAAAAGTGAAAATAAGACCTTATTGTGAATTTATGCTTAATCTTGTAAAAACCTTCCAAGCCAGATCAGCAGTGTTTGTCAGCTGGATAATGGCACAATTTCAACAGCAGAAAGAAGTTTACAAAAGATAATGTTTGAAATTCAGAAATTATTAAATACATCTGAGAGAATGGAAAAGAAGTTGGAAAACCTAGAGCATTTAACAGCAAAATATGATGAAGAAGTTGGAGTTGTTTATCAAGTGGAAAAAGTGGAGGTTACAGTCCTAAACACCAAAGAGAAAAATGATCATGAAGAAATCAAATCTGTTGACATCGATGGTGAATGGTCTGTGTCTGGAAATGGAAAGAGTGGAATATGGAAATGGGGAGTTAGATGGATGGGAACTCTACCTCAGATAGCAAGACATAGAAGAAGAAGAAAAAAGAATTTATGGATTTAAAGAGAGAAATGTTATCAGTAACATCATTGATAACACCACAGATAATTAAAGATAAGCTGATCCACGAAACAGAAGAAGGGTATCGAAATTATATGAGGGACTTAATAAGCAAAGAGCTGCAAAGAGAAATCCATGCAAATTTGATTAAGGAGATGGTTAGAGGACTGATACCACAAATGGCAGAAAACATGAGATTGTTTTGCTACTACAAAGATACAGGTTGATAGAGGAAAGTGTATAATCAAAAATTAGTTAAACTTAATGAAAATTAGTGGCAATAGATATAGTTAAATAAATAATTGATAATGATAATAATGTATACATATGTATTGCTATGATAAGTATAATTGGATATGAATATTGAATGATACTTATGAAAGGAAGATTAGAAATTTTTGGGAGATATATAAAGGTTAATTAAAAAACTAAGTTAAATTTAGTTAAGGTTTGATTATTAGGGGGGAAATGTTATGATAAAGGATACAGTCAAATAAAGGAGGGATAATGATAACAATGTGTGTATGTGTGTGTGTGTATATAATATATATATATATATATTATATATATATATGTGTGTGTGTGTGTGTGTGTGTGTGTGTGTGTGTGTGTGTGTTGTTGTTGTGTTGTTGTTTTATTTGTGCTGAAATAAATAAATATTGGGGTGCTGCCTGGATGGTCTCTTGTGACGAGCCGAAGGACAGAGAATGGAAATAGTGATCTTCCTCCCATATTTGGGCATACCGAGGGTTGTAAAAATCTTTATATGTTGTATTTGTGCTGATAAATAAATAAAGGGAGACTAGTATAGCAATGTTCCCTCTAATTTTTTTTCAGTGTGAGCGGAAAAGTATAGTGTTTGAGCGGCACATTTTCATGCCTGAGCACCTGAATTTTTTCACAGATGTCACCTAAGACAACAACGAAATCAGTATTATTTGAAACTCAAAGTTATGTTTATTCAAGGTACCCGCTTAATTAAAAGTGTTATAATATCAGTATCACTTAAAACGGTCCTGCTTAGCAACCAAAATGTTGGCTCAGAAACTCTGGCATTGAAGCACGCAAGTCTTAAAGCTGTCAAGTTACAAGACCCTCGCACCCCTAACCCTTTAGGAAAAAAACCCCAGGGGTCTTCAAACCTGACAGTTTTAAGCCTTGTGGACTTCAACTCCCAGAATTCCTCCTCCAGTCATGTTGCAGCAACGTCATCTGCGTGGATCTGCTCCATCTTCGGTTTTTTCACAGGAGGCAGGGCTGCTGCTGAAGATGCCAACGAGCTCCCGCCGCCACTAGAATATGCATTTGTTTAGCATGACATAGAATAGTCTTTCAACCAGAAGTATGGAATAAAAGAGAGACTGATAAATATTAAAAAAAATAAAACCAAAAAGCAGCTATTTATTTGAGTTCTAGATAAACATTTAGTTCAGAAGAGATTAGAATAGAATAGAGAAAGAATAGAATATAGAGAATACAATAGAAATAGAATTGGAAGGGACCTTGGAGGTCTTCTAGTCCAACTCCCTGCTTAGGCAGGAAACCCTACACCACTTAAGACAAATGGCTATCCACATCTTCTTAAAGACTTCCAGTGTTGGGGCATTCACAACTTCTGGAGGCAAGCTGTTCCGTTAATTGTTTTAACTGTTAGGAATTTTCTCCTTAGTTCTAAGTTTCTTCTCTCCTTGATTAGTTTCCACCCATTGCTTCTTGTCCTGCCCTCAGGTGCTTTGGAGAATAGCTTGACTCCCTCTTTTTTTGTGGCAACCCCTGAGATATTGGAAGACTGCTATCATGTCTCCCCAATTCCTTCTTTTATACCTAGTTCTTGCAACCATTCTTATATGTTTTAGCCTCCAGTCCCCTAATCGTAGAATAGAATGACAGAAGGGACCTTGGAGGTCTTCTAGTCCAACCCCCTGCCTAGGCAGGAAACCCTACACTACTTAAGACAAACAGTTATCCAAAATCTTCTTTAAAACTTCCAGTGTTGGAGCATTCCCAACTTCTGGAGGCAAGTTGGTCCATTGGTTAATTGTTCACTGTCAGGAAATTTATCCTTAGTTCTAGGTTGCTTCTCTCCTTGATTAGTTTCCATCCATTGCTTCTTGTCCAGCCTTCAGGTGCCTTGGAGAATAGTTTGACTCCCTCTTCTTGGAGCAACCCCTGAGATATTGGAAGACTGCTATCATGTCTCCCCTAGTCCTTCTTTTCATCAAACTGGACATACCCAGTTCCTACAACCGTTCTTTATATGTCAATATCATTTAGACAAAGTTGATCCCTTATTCTCCACTCCAGAACCTTGGAGTTTGAAGTTCTTTGGTTCTTTCCCACCCTCTGTGTTCCCACGAGGGGATTAGCATCACAGCTCAACTGCCCCCCTCCCACCCATAAAGACCAAGAGAGCATCGCTGCGCATAGCCAAATGCTACCATAGCAACTATGGCGTTGTCTGATGTCTTTCTTGCACGCTAAGATGGACTGACGGGGTGAAGCATAGCTTGCATTGTCCCTAGTGCGGATTCTTTTCCCAGCCTTGGTCACTTTAGGGGTGGACTTCAGTTCCCAGAATTCTTCAGCCAGGGAAATTCTGGGAGCTGAAGTCCTCCGTCCCTCCTTATTCTGTTTCCTTTTCCTTCATTATATTCAATTGTTTCAATATTAAGTGTAATTCTTCCTTCCTAACATTTTCCATTTTTTCCTATATTCTTTTCCATTTCAACATTGTCTTTGTTCCTTCCATCTTCCTTCCTTCTTTCAATCCTTCCAATATTTTTCCTTCATTCCCTTGTCTGTTTCAATATTAAGTACATTTCTTCCTTTCTTCCTATACTTTTTTCCATTTTCTTCCTTATATTCTTTTCCATTTCAACATTGTCTTCCTTTTTTCCTTCCTCCTTCCTATACGTCTTTCCATTTTTCCTTATATTATCTTTTCTGTTTCAACAGTCTTTGTTTCTTCCTTCCTTCCTTCCTTCCTTCCTATACTTCTTCTTTCATTCATTATATTTTCTTTCCATTTCAATATTAAGTGTAATTCTTTGTTCCTCCTTCCTTTTTCAATCCTTCCAATACTTTTTCCTTCATTCTCTTTTCCTTCAATTAAGTGCAATTCCTTCCTTCCTTCCTTCCTTCCTTCCTTCCTTCCTTCCTAAGTTATTTCCATTTCTTCTTATATAATATTTTTCTTTCAACATAAAGTGCCTTCCTTCCTTCCCCCCTCCCATCCCTTTCTTTATGTTTTCTTCATGCTTTCTTTTCTTTTTCCTCTGCTCTTTTTAAATCCCCCCCTTCTTCTCCTCCTCTACATTTAGGTTGGATTAGTTTGTACAACGGTCATCAAACTTCTGAAGTAAAAATAAATAAATAAATCATATTAAGAAGAAAAAGGAAGACGTTTTTAGTTAAGTCAAACGTTTTAATAAAAGTTTCATCTTTTAAGATTCGTCCAACACATCCAATTGTAACCTTAACAGTAAAGAATATCACCCCAGCTGCTAAAGGTTCAACCAGTCTGAGAACCATTGAAAAGACAACAGTGCAAAATCCAAAAGACACAACTTCCTCACCGCCATTGCTTTGGTACCAAATCTTTGAGGAAGGGGCTCCAGAAAGAAGGAGGAGGAGGAGGAGGAGAAGGGAACCAAAGAGAGGCTTTTACCGGGTCTGCGCCCCACAGCCAGGACCGTCCTTGCACCTCAAGCCGCGTTTCTTCCTGCAAAGCCCTTCGGGCAACCCGAGAGTTCCGTTTGATGCCAGAAGGGCTTTGCAGGAAGAAACGCAGCTTGAGGCGCAAGGACGGTCCTGGCTGTGGGGCGCAGACCCGGTAAAAGCCTCTCTTTGGTTCCCTCCTCCTCCTCCTCCTTCCACAGCCTGCATGACGCTGCCGCCCAGGCTGAGAGCTGCCGCTGAAACAAGTTTGGGGAGGTCCTTTGCGGGCGGCCAGTTCTAGCCTCCTGCAAAGGACTTCCCTACGTTTACTTTGAAAGAAATCTGCGCGGCAGTTAGAAACCTCTGCACGGGGGTTTCTTGCCATGTGCGCGGCCGCGCAGCTGCGCACCTTAGAGGGAACAGTGTAGTATAGATCTATTTCAAGCTATTTAGCTCTTATCAGCTAGCCATACCCTTACTGGGATTTGAACCTGCAACAGTAAAAATATTGGGTTTCTGTCTGGATGGTCTCTTGTGACGAGCTGAAGGACAGAGAATGGAAGTAGTGATCTTCCTCCCATATTTGGGCATACCGGGGGTTGTAACTTTAAATAGATACCTTTCACCCTGGCTTGGCTGATAAGGAGTCGAACTCTGTAGCTTAGTGGTTAAACATCTGCATAAGATGCAATACAGCACAGGTTCGATTCCCAGTAAGGGTATGGCTAGCTGATGAGAGCTAAATAGCTTGAAATAGATCTATACTAGTCTCCCTTTATTTATTTATCAGCACAAATACAACAAATGTAACATAAAGGCAACAGTAAAAATATTGGGTTTCTGTCTGGATGGTCTCTTGTGATGAGCCGAAGGACAGAGAATGGAAGTAGTGATCTTCCTCCCATATTTGGGCATACCGGGGGTTGTAACTTTAAATAGATACCTTTCACCCTGGCTTGGCTGATAAGGAGTCGAACTCTGTAGCTTAGTGGTTAACACATCTGCCTAAGATGCAATACAGCACAGGTTTGATTCCCAGTAAGGGTATGGCTAGCTGATGAGAGCTAAATAGCTTGAAATAGATCTATACTAGTCTCTTTATTTATTTATCAGCACAAATACAACAAATGTAACAAAAAGGCAACAGTAAAAATATTGGGTTTCTGTCTGGATGGTCTCTTGTGATGAGCCGAAGGACAGAGAATGGAAGTAGTGATCTTCCTCCCATATTTGGGCATACCGGGGGTTGTAACTATATATATATGTGTGTGTGTGTGTGTGTGTGTGTGTCTGTGTGTGTGTCTGTGTGTCTGTGTGTGTCTGTGGTGTGTCTGTGGTGTGTCTGTGTGTGTGTCTGTGTGTTTGTGTGTGTGTGTGTGTGTGTGTGTGTACACCATAAGGAAATTGGATGTAAATTGTAAACAGTGATTTGGAAAGGAGGATTAGAAATTTTTGTTACTAAATATTATGGATGTTTAACCAGAATAGGCCATAAGGATTTAGTGTTATTAAAGTATATTAGAAATAGCAAATGAAATACCAGTATGTGGTTATGTTTTAAATTTTGGTATATTTTAGGATGAAGGATGTTTAAACAACTATAGTCAAATGAAAATGGAGATATGATGACGGTAACATGTATAATATCTGAGTTAAAATACTTGAGTTAATATGAATTATGCTTGATGAGTGTGGAAGAGATGCACAAAAGTCTTTTGTAACCAACTGATACACTTTCTACAGTATGTAAAGAAGAAGGATTCTTTATGTTGTGTTTGTTTTTAAAATTTTAAAAAATAAAAAAAGAATGCAGTGTACACCGACGGACCAGAGTGGAGACGATGTTCACAGCAATATGGGGGTTTATTCAAAAAGAAAATAAAAGAGATCAAAAAGGGGGGGAGCTGCAAAGAGGCATTGAGGGAGAAGACATCGAGGTAGGCTGCGACTTTGATGAGAGAAAGAACAAGAGCTGAGCAAAATTGAGATGGGAGCTTCTTGCAGCTGTCTGCAGGACTGGGGCCAAGACATGATTTCCCTCCCTTCCAGTCAGGCAGTGAGTGACTCGGAGGGGAGGGCCAGTTTCAGCCAGTTCTCCAAACTGAACAAAAAGTTAGTTACCAGTTCTACCAAACTAGTACGAACTGGATGAAACCCATCAATGCATTCCACTACGTAATTGCACATGCCATAAGCTCTCTGGTTTAAATGTATACATGAAAAAAGTATCAGACACACATATAAAGAGGGATGATTTATAATTTTCTTTTCATTAACTGATGCTTATCGTTCAGTTCAGGTCTAATTACAATGATAAAACACTTGGGGAAAAAGATACACACTAATAATCCAGCACTGGAGGAGATCATGGAGAAGATCTCCACAGCCAACATATATTTTCCCCTAGTGCTTAAATAAGTTGGAACAAAGCAAAGCCAAACACTGCAAAAGACCAACATGCTGAAGGTGATGAATTTGGCTTCATTGAAACTGTCAGGTAACTTCCTAGCTAGAAAGCAGCAGAGAAGCTGATCATAGCCAGGAGGCCCATAAATCCCAAAACGCAGTAGAACATGATCGATTCCTCATTGCACTCCAGGATTACTTCTTCAGACATTGACTTCATATCAACATCTGGGTATGGTGGAAAAATTGTCCACCATACTATGCAAATAGTGGTTTGAACAAGGGAGCAGGAAAAAAGAATAAAAGTGACCATTCTTCCACCCACCCATTTCCTCATTTTGGAGCTGGGTTTGGTGGCCATAAATGCTAGAACCACTACAAAGGTCTTGGACAATCCTCCAGCTGAGGAACCACTGGTGGAACGTTCTGAGGCTGTAGGCCATGTTCCTCTCACTAAGGAACCGCTTGAGGAACGTTCTGAGGCTGTAGGCCACTTACCTCTAGCTAAGGAATCTCTTCTGAGGCTGTAGGCCATGTTCCTTTCCCTAAGGAACCTCTTGAGGAAGGTTCTGAGGCTGTAGGCCACTTTCAACTAGCTAAGGAACCTCTTCTGAGGCTGTTGGCCACTTTCCTCCAGCAGAGGAACTTCTGTTGGAATGTTCTGAGGCTGTAGGCCACTTTCAACTAGCTAAGGAACCTCTTCTGAGGCTGTAGGCCACTTTCCTCTAGGTAAGGAACCTCTTGAGGAACGTTCTGAGGCTGTAGGTCACATTTCTCTAGCTAAAGAACCCCTTCTGAGGCTGTAGGCCACTTTCCTCTAGCTAAGGAACCATCTTCTCCTTTCTTGTACAGATTGTGCCATATTTTTTATCTAGATCAGAGCTGTGAAACAAGCACCTGAATGCATGCTCCCAGAAATTTCTTAGGAACCCATCGTGTTCTGCTGTGTTGGATTTCTGGTTAGAAGAAATTCCTGGAAGCCTGGCAGCTCTTTTGAGTGAACTGCAAAAGATAAAGCATTCTGGAGGAAACTTACATCCCAATCTCTTTGAATAGATGTGGATGTGAAATCCACTTCAGCATTCATGATCCAGATCTTTGTGTTCACTGACATATCCTCCAGTTCTGCATACTGCACTAACATTTTCAAAAAGTTCATGGATTCCATTCCACCATATAAGACAATCACCTTGGCTGTACTTTCCACAATTATAGAGTAAGTTTTGTAAGTTTCGTCCATCACATCTGTAAAATCACTGTAAAAGGATACATTTGGGAACTCTCCTATGAAATCAAAGCAGATGCCCTGCTGGGAAAAAGTGGGGAGCACCTCATGTACAAATTTCTCTCCCTTGTCATCATTCACAGCGAGAACACAAATCCAGATCCACCTAAAATATAGCAACAACTGGAGGAGCCCCTTATGTTGATGGGATTCATTTGGAAACATTTGTTGGAAGAAAACTGCTTGAATCTCTTTATCCATGATTGGAGCAGAGCCATAGGTCAGCTAAGAAAAAAATGATAGGGAAGAATGAAGAATGTGTAAGACTGTTTATCCCTCTTAATAGTGCTGGTTTTTTTTCCTTTCCCTTGAAATCAGGGTTGACCCCTGATGATTGCCTGGAGAATTTGGCAAGATTTTAGAAGTGGTTTGCTATTTTCTGCTTCCTAGGGTAAAACAAGAACAACTGGCCCAAGGTCACTCAGCTTCATCCTTGAGGTGGGACTAAAATTCACATCTCCCAGTTTCAGGCCCAATGCCAAACTTGCTCTCTAAATAGTGTTATGCTTTTTAAACTATAATGCCTATTTTCAAAAATCAGTTGGGATGTTTTATGAATATACTCATGTGTCTTCCTATGATGATTGTCAACAAATTAGACAATTTTCATTATCTAGCATTTAGAATGAATTGCTGTAGAAAACATCTGGACAAAAAGTAAAGCCAATCAGCCTTAGGAGGAAACTGACTTGAACATATCCATGAGAATGGAACTGAAAGGGACCTTGGAGGTCTTCTAATCTAGTCCCCTGCTCAAGCAGGAGACCCTATATCAGGGATAGCAAATCTTTTTGACACAGAGTGCCAAAAAGGGAGCGCACATGCGTGTGTACTTGTCAGGGCTGCAACCGAAAGAGGAGTTGTTGGGAAATAAACTTCTGGTTTCTGGCATGCACATGGGCACCAGCCAGCTGGTTTCCTGGTTTCTGGGCATAGACGCTTGATGATAAGTTGGTTGGCGCACATGCATGTACCAGAAACTGGAAGGCCAGCTCTTCCAGTTTCTGGCACTGGCACTGGCACACATATGAAGGCCAGCTGATCATCACATGTGCATGTGCACCAGAAACCTGGAAGAGGAACAATGACACGCATGTGTCAGGCAACATAGCTCCATCTGCCGCTTCGGGCACGTGTGCCACAGGTTCGCCATCACGGCCATATATCATTTCAGATTTCAAGTGATTGTCCAGTCTCTTCTTAAATATGTTTTACTGCTCAAGGCCAAATCTGGAAGAACATGAGCACACCCACACTCTCTCACATGCACACACACACTCACACACAACCACACCTGAACAATTGCAGCAGTTTCTTTTGAAAAATAAATAGCAAAATTTAGTGAAGGCTTCATACCACAGACCTATAATATGGATGCATGAGGGCTTTTGCCCTGTGAAGAAGCTCTCATTAAAATAAATTGGAATCTTTACCCAGATAAACAATAAGCATAAAAATGTTGTGAGGTTGAAAGGTAAAAACTCATGCAACAGAACTTAGATTCAGATTGGGCATCCTATGCAAAAAAAAATATGATTTTGTACTTGGGCTGATTTTCTTGCATGCCTTGACATGTCTTTTAGCAAAATGTTCCATAATTGTCTAAAGGGCCAAGACTTTTGGTAATTGTATGCAAAAGATAACACTTAAATATACAGAAATATTAATATATAGATTACAGATCCCTCTCCCTGCAATCAATTATGCACTCAATCAAAAGGCAATCAAAATCTGAATTAAATATTTTTTCTCCACTAAAAATGGACAATTTTTTTAGCTGTTTGCATTTGTGATGTCATAACTTCAAGCAGAGAATTGAGACTAAAATGATGCACTGAATCCAGAAACGGATTCTGGAATGAAGTCATTAGATGCCTGAAGCATAAAATACATACCAAGTAAACTGGTCTTTTTAACTGTAAATTAAAGCAAATTACACGTCTGTTTCACAAATTGGAAACTTTATTGTATATTTCTCATCAAGAATTTTCTCTTCTGGCATAATGTAAGCTTTATTTTTTTGATTGTTTCAATCATACCCCTTCCTGAACCTCAGCTACAACATTGCCCCCAAACAATCACAAGAATAGTAAGTGGCTTGTTCAGTTGATATTTGTCAAAAGTACACTATACCTGGGGAATTTTGTAGATGTCCAGTATGGTTGCCATGTGGAGACAGATATCAGGTCCCCCAATGACTGCAGCTGGATTGTTTTGAATGCCACACTTGAAATTTGGGATGAATCTATTTTGAGCAAAGAGAAGCTCCATTGAGGCAAGTAGATCCAACTTGGACTGAAGTAGCTGTTATAGATGTTGAATCCCATGGTGACATTGGGTAAAATCTGGGGATTTTCATTGATTTCCTTTATAGCAAAAGCTAATGCTAGATGTGTTGGTAACTCTGAAACAGTACCCTGCAATTGAAAACTGCATGTCTTTTAAAAGTAGATGGTTCCATAATATTATCCTATTTATGCTTTAATCATCTTAATACTGAGCATTTATAAATTATATATATATATAAAAACAAATGATTTTGATATTATCCAAGTAAATGCAAAACCTTCTCCCCTTTGGACATTTTTGAACAAGCAAGCACTGTCTTTGTTATAGCAAATATAATTTGAATTGTACATTTATGTAGAATTTACAGTATCACAAACCAGCTTAATAATGGATGGTAACTAGGAGCTAAGGATGTTACTTGTGAAACCTATTATGGAAAAAGGAATTATATGAATCTTAGTTAAACTTAAAGTAAAGGTAAAGGTTTCCCTTACATATGTGCTATCATTCCGACTCTAGGGGGCGGTGCTCATTTCTGTTTCGAAGCCAAAGAGCCACCATTGTCTGAAGACTGTCTGTGGTCCCTTGGCCGGCATGATTAAACGCCGAAGGCACACAGAACGCTGTTACCTTCCCACCAAAGGTGACCCCTATTTTTCTACTCGTATTTTTTACATGCTTTCAAACTGCTAGGTTGGCAGAATCTGAGACAAGTAATGGGAGCTCACCCCATTAGTGGCGCTAGGGATTCAGACTGCCGAACTGCCAATTTCAATTGACAAGCTCAGCATCTTAGCCACTTAGCCACCACAACCTCTAGTTAAACTTTAACCCATATATTTCAGTCAAACACAATCTGGGCCCTTCTGCTATCCTTTGATTGTTTATCAACTGAACACAAAACTCTGTAATATCATTCATTATCATTCACAGAAGATTGTATGCCGAAACAGAGAGTTTCCACAGCAGAATGTTAATTGTTAAACGAAAGGATTAAATGGTTAAAAGGGTTAAGGCACCCTGTTCATTACTGGATGATGGTAGCTGTAGTAGAGATTGCCTTGAGAATCATTTGATTCAACACTGGGTTAAAAACATAAAATCACTTACACAAAATCATCAAGAAGTTCCAGAGAAGGGGTTGAATGAAATGAACAGGACTGGAAAAGACATAGAGCTGAGAATAATGCCAGCAATTCTGAGATCTCCAGACTGGACATATTTATGATGAATAGAGAGAGGTTTACTAACATTGCAATTATGATTGGGAACCTTGCACACTACCCAGGCATTGATACCAATAATGAAACAATAAATACCACCATATTACTGAAAATCTTCCTTCTGTACACAAATGGGCCTTCTTCCACTTTGGCAAGTGCATATTTCTTGGTGAGTGGCCGATCATTGCAAATGCATATTTCCAAATCACAGAACCTGCCATGTTTCTCTCAATTGTTATGAAGACCTTTCCACGCAGTGTATTAGTGTTCAAGGGGAGAAACGTGTCTCTACAGCCCAGCTCTGAATGTTTGAAGGAATATTAATAGCATCCTAGCCTTTGTTCATGTTTTTCTTTGATGCTCCAAGGATTTGGAAAACAAATGAAGATCCTCATGTTTAATTGGATAATTACAAGGTACAGTAGATAATCACATGCTCAGATTTTTTATTCAAACTCTCCTTAAAGAAGAAACAATGGGCATGTTTTATGTGTGAGAATAAAAAAAAGATAAAACCCACAGTAATAAGAATATTAAAAGAACCCTTCAGTGTGAAAACATGTTTGTTTTTTTAATTGACACCACACTGCACATCCACATAGACACACAGGGATGACATTATGGATGATTTCAAAATTGAAATATTGTAACCTTCAAAAGTTCAACATTTTCATTAGTGCTATACATCACTTTCTCTCTCTCTCTCTCTCTCTCTCTTTCTCTCTCTCTCTCTCTCTCTCTCTCTTTGCATATGTATTTGCATATGCATAGTATATATGCATATATCAGGGGTGGGTTTCAAAAATTTTACTAACTGTTCTGTGGGTGTGACTTATTTTGTGGGTGTGGCCTATTTTGTGGGCATGGCTTGGTGGTCATGTGACGGGTGGGCATGACCAACTTGTAAAATGTGGTGAAGCTCACTTAACAACGCTCTTCCTTAGAAACCAAAAATTTGGATTTGGATTTGGATTGGATTTATTCAACTTGTATGCTGCCCTATTCCCAAAGGGACTCAGGGCGGCTGAACAAAAGCCAAGGGGGGGAACAAATACAAAAAAGTAAGACAAAAAACAAGACAACAATACAAACAATTTAAAAATCACAACAACAAACCAATTCGAGTGGGGGTGGAACTCAACAGTCGCAGGCCTGCTGGGACAGCCAGGTCTTAACGGCTTTACGGAAAGCCTGAAGGGTGGCGAGGGTCCGAATCTCCACGGGGAGATCGTTCCAGAGGCCCGAAGCAGCCACAGAGAAGGCCCTCCTCTGGGTGGTCGACAGCCGGCATTGGCTGGTAGATGGAATTTGGAGGAGGCCTAATCTGTGGGATCTAATGGGTCTATGGGAGGTAATTGGCAGAAGGCGGTCTCTCAAGTATCCAGGTCCAATACCATGTAGGGCTTTATAAGTGATGACTAGCACCTTGAAGCGTATCTGGAGACCAATAGGCAGCCAGTGCAGCTCGCGGAGGATAGGTATAACGTGGATGTACCGAGGCGCACCCACAATCGCTCGCACGGCTGCATTCTGGAGAAGCTGAAGTCTCCGAACACTCTTCAAGGGCTGCCCCATGTAGAGCGCATTGCAGTAGTCCAGTTGAGGTCACAAGGGCATGAGTGACTGTTGTAAGAGCCTCCCGGTTCAGGTAGGGACGCAATTGGTGCACCAGGCAAACCTAGGCAAATGCCTAGGTCACCTAGGTCACAGCCAACAAATGGTGATCTAAAGTCAGCTGTGGATCCAGGAGGACTCCAAAATTGCGAACCCTGTCTGAGGGGCGTATAATTTCACCCCCCAGCCTGAGAGATGGAATACCTGGCCAATTTGTGGGAGGGAAAAACACAAGCCACTCAGTCTTGTCAGGATTGAGAGCCAGCTTGTTCACCCCCATCCAGATCCTAACATCCTCCAGGCACTGACACATCACGTCAACTGCTTCACTGAGCTGGCACGGGGCGGACAGATACAATTGAGTATCATCCGCATACTGGTGGTATTTTATCCCGTGCCGTCGGATGATCTCTCCCAGGGGCTTCATGTAGATGTTGAACAGGAGGGGGGACAGGACCGATCCCTGTGGCACCCCATAATTAAGGGGCCTAGGGGTCGACCTCTGCCCTCCAACCAACACCGACTGCGACCTGTCCGAGAGGTAGGAGGAGAACCACCGAAGAACAGTGCCTCCCACCCCCACCTCTTGCAACCGCCACAGAAGGATACCATGGTTGATGGTATCGAAGGCCGCTGAGAGGTCAAGGAGCACCAGAACGGAGGCCCGGCCCCCGTCTCTGGCTCTCCAAAGATCATCGGCCAGTGCGACCAAAGCAGTTTCCGTGCTGCACCCAGGCCTGAAACCAGATTGGAAGGCGTCTAGATAATCGATTTCCTACAAGGACCGCCGAAGCTGAGAGGCCACCACTTTCTCAACAACCTTCCCAACAAAGGGGAAGTTGGAGACTGGACGGTAGTTATTTAAAATGGCTGGATCCAAGGACGGCTTCTTCAGTAGGGGTGTCACCACCGCCACCTTTAGAGGGGGGGGTAAGGACTCTTCCCGGAGAGAAGCAGTCACTATTGCCTGGATCCAGCCCCGTGTCACCTCCCTGCTGTTCGCGACCAGCCAGGAGGGACATCGGTCTAGTACACATGTGGAGGCACTCACTGCTCTGATGGCCTTGTCCACTACCTCAGGAGTAACAGACTGGAAATCAATCCAACGATGTCGTTCAAGACCCTTCCCCGGTACCTCGGCTGGCTCTGCGCAATTGGAGTCCAGATTTGCCCGAAGCCGAGCAACTTTATCCGCGAGAAATTGGACGAACTCCTCAGCCCTACCCTGTAAAGGATTGCCGCATCCCTCCCCTTAAGGAGGAGCGGGTCATCCTGAACAAGGCGGCTGGGCGTGACTCAGCGGATGCAATCAGAGCGGCAATGTATGTTTTTTTTGAAGTCCGAATTGCCTGGAGGTAGGCTCTGATGCAGGATTTTAACAGCGCTCGGTCTGACTCAGACTTACTGGATCTCCAGCGGCGCTCTAGGCGTCTCTTTTGGCGCTTCATCTCCCGGAGTTCCTCAGTAAACCAAGGAGCCCTCCTGGATCCACTGCCTCGGATAGGCCGTAAAGGTGCAATCCGGTTAAGGGCCTCTGCCGCCGCTGAGTTCCAAGCAGCGACCAAGGTCCCAACTGGACCGCGGGCGAGAGTATCAGATATAACACCAAGCGCCGTCTGAAAGCCAAAGGGTCCATAAGATGCCTGGGGTGGAACCACCTAATCGGTTCCTCCTCCCTACAGTGGGGGATTGGCCTCCGAAAGTCAAGCCTCAGTAGGCAGTGGTCCGACCATGACAGGGGCAAGATCTCAATACCCCTCAGACCAAGATCGCAACTCCACTGCTCCAAGAGAAATACGAGGTCAAGTGTGTGACCCGCCGAGTGGGTCGGATCCCGAATTACTTGGGTCAGCCCATGGCTGTCATGGCGGCCATGAACTCCTGCGCTCCATCAGAGTGCTCGCCGAGCGAAGGCAGGTTAAAATCCCCCAGCACCATAAGCCTGGGGGACTCAACAGCCAGCTCGGCTACTGACTCGAGGAGCGAGGGGAGAGCTGCTGCAACGCTGTTGGGAGGCAGGTACGTTAGCAGCAAGCCCACTTGACCCCCAGGGTCCAACTTCACCAGCAAGGACTCACACCCGACAAGCTCTGGAGCAGGGATCCTACGAGGAACTAAAGACCCTCGGATGACAGTGGCCACTCCCCCACCCCTTTCTTGGGGTCGCGGCTGATGAAGCACCCTCTGGGCACATCTCAGTGAGGGAACTCCCCCGGGCCCAGCCAGGTTTCAGTAATACATGCCAGGTCTGCCCCCTTGTCTAAAATTAAGTCCCGGACGAGGGGAGCCTTGTGAACCACAGACCTGGCATTTAGCAACAGCAGCCTGAGACCAGGGCCGTGACTACTCGCGGCCGCAGTGGCGATTTGGGCTCAGTTGTGGTCATAAATTCTCTTTCTTTTTCTTTCTTTCATGTCTTTCTCCCTCTTTCTTTCTCTTTCTCTCCTTCCTTCTTTCTCTCTTTCTCTTTCTTTCTCCTTCTTCTTTGTCTCTCTCTCTTTCTCTCTCTCCATTCCTTCCTTCCTTCCTTTCTCTTTCTCTCTACCCTTTCCCTTTCCCTTTCCCTTTCCCCCCCCTCTCTCTCTCTCTCTCTCTCTCACACACACACACACAAATACACACACACACCTGGTGTGGTCACCTAGATGGAACCCTTCCTGGGGATTTATCCTGCATGCTTGGCAGCATCAATGGCAGCAGCAATGGCAGAACATATGCTGCCCTTTGGGAGCCCATTCTCCCAGCCAAATCAACCACGAGAGCACCAAGGGATGGCAGGATATACTTTCCTTCAGTGGTGGGAGAAGGAACAAAATGCTCCAGGAGGGCCTGGTGCTTGCCCTCCCAGAGCACTTTTTCCCTTCTCCCGCCATCGAAAGAAAGAATATCCCGCCATCCTGCAACTGGGCTGCACTGGGGAGTCTTCTGCAGCAGGGCAGAGCACACCCTGCTGTTCAGGGGCCTGTTCCCCTGGCCGGATCAACCGCAGTGGCACCACTGCGGTTGGGATGTTCTTTCTTCCTTTTGGTGGTGGGAAAAGCAGCCCACTGGCTTCCCTCCTGGCCACCTGCTTGCTCTCTTTGCAGATTGGCCCATCCAACCACTGGTGCTATTCCAGGAATTCGGCCCATGAAGTCTGGAACTCTGGGTGGAGCTCCTCATGCAGGGAGTGGGCCAGGCCTGCCATGCCACTGCAGAGCCACACGTTGCTTCCTTTCAGCCTTGGCAGTGGTGCTTCATCTTGGTGAAGACCAGGTCAGGAGAAGGAAGAAAGCAAATGGTGGTTCTTCATTGGTGCTCTGGGAGGGCAAGTGGTTGCCTGCAGCCAGGCAGGGAGGAGAGAGCAGCAGCCCCAAGTGCAGTGCATGGGGGTGGTGGGCAAGATTGGCAAGGTAGATCCTGCGGGCCTGTTGCTGGGAAGGCATGGCAATTTGTTTGTTTGTTTGTATGTTTGTTTGTTCGTTCATTCATTCATTCATTCATTCATTCATTCATTCATTCATTCATTCATTCATTTATACCATTTGTATGCTGCCCACTCCCTAGGGACTCTGGGCAGCTTACAGACAAATAGGAGACATATAAAAATTAAAAATAAGAATACAGTTAATTGAAAATTCACATCATGCATACGCTTAGCGTGGGGCTGGATACTCATCAACAGCCCCAGGCCTCCCGGAACAGCCAGGTCTTGGCAGCTTGCGGAAGGCGGGAGAGTAGTGAGGGTCCGGATCTCAATGGGGAGATCGTTCCACAGGGCCGGGCAGCAGCAACAGAGAAGGCCCTCCCCCAAGGATTCGCCACTCGACATTGACCAGCCGATGGCACCCAGAGGAGGCCCAATCTGTCGATCTTATCGGTCTTTGGGAGGTAAATGGCAGGAGGCGGTCTCTCAGGTAGCCAGGTCCTAAACCATGTAGGACTTTAAAAGTAATGACTAGCACCTTGAAGCGTGTCCGGAGCCAATGGGAGCCAGTGCAGCTCGCGGAGGATAGGTGTAACGTGGGTGTATCTAGGTACACCCACAATCGCTCACGCGGCTGCATTCTGGACCAACTGCAGTCTTCGGATACTCTTCGAGTGCAGCCCCATGTAGAGCGCAATCACTCGATGGGGGATGTATGACATCTCCGCCCACTCCATGTCCCACTCTGGCTAGCTGCATGACTACAAGTGCGGTGACCTGGACTTTGGAAAGATGAAGCACCACCGCCCAGGCTGAAGGGAAAGTCCCAAGGGCTCTGCAGTGGTGTGGCCGGGCCTGGCCTGCTCCCTGCATGAGGGGCTGCCCCCATCTGCTGCCAATGGCTTCCACCCTCTGCTTCTTTGCAAGCAGGAAGCGGTGCCGTGGCCGAGTCTCCTTTCCACAGAGTGCTGGACTCCATGGGCTGAGTTCCCAGAGTAGCACCAGCAGTTGGATGGGCTGATCTGCAAAGAAAGCAGGTAGGTGGTCAGGTGGGAGGCCAGTGGCTGCTTCAGAGCCTAAAGCCCCATGAAGCCGGCATGACAGGCAGGCAGGTCCTGGTGGAAGGCAGCCTTTTCTGCAGCATCCCTCTCCCGTCTTTGGATCGTCCTGCAGGGGGGTTCTGCCTTTGCAGAAACATGGCAGGCACATGTGCAGCAGCCCTGGGATATCCACTTTCCTTTGCAACATTGCCGCCACTGCCACTGCCCCACTCAGCCACAGCACAGCACCTGCATTTCCACCAAGGGCTGCCCACCCACCCACTGGTAGGGCTGGCTGGCACCAACCTCAGAAGGCAAGTGGGCATGGGGACCACCGGTAAGGGCACATGGAAGACAGGGAAGCATGGCAGGACTGCAGTAGGCTGCTTGCTCCCTTCCCTGCAGCCCTGCCATGTTCCCTGCCTTCCACGCAGCCCTTCCCCTTTCCTGCCTTCACAAGCTGGCCACAGGGATGCTGGGAAGGCCATGTGGAGGCAGGGAAACATGGTAGGAAGGGAAGGGCAGGGGCAGCTAGATTACCTGGCAGACAGATCAGGGGCACAGCACTTCAGGCAGGTAAGTTCCAGAACAGAGACTGAGTGGGGCGAGGCAAGCAAGTGGCAACAGGGGGACCAGTTTGGTGGCATGGCCAGCCAGCAATCACTACTGATTTGGCCAAAGGCCAAACTGTTTCGAACAGGTAGGAACCCACTCTGGCATATATATATATATATATATATATATATATATTATAATATATATATAATACTACACCACACACGCACATACATACATACATACATACATACATACACACACATACAGACACAGACACATATGTGTGTGTGTGTGTGTTATATTTGTGCTGATAAATAAATAAAGGGAGACTAGTATAGATCTATTTCAAGCTATTTAGCTCTCATCAGCTAGCCATACCCTTACTGAGATTCGAACCTGGGCTGATTGCATATCAGGCAGAGATATTAACAACTAAGCCACAGGCTGTCCTCCGTTATCAGCTTGAGCCAGGGAGAAAGGTATATATTTAAAGTCACAACCCCTGGTAAGCCCCAATTATGGGAGGAAGCTAACTGCTTCCATCTGTCAATCGGCTCGTCACAAGAGTCCATCACGACAGAACCCAATATTTTTACTGTTGCCTTTGTTATATTTGTGTTATATTTGTGCTGATAAATAAATAAAGAGACTAGTATAGATCTATTTCAAGCTATTTAGCTCTCATCAGCTAGCCATACCCTTACTGGGATTCGAACCTGTGCTGTATTGCATCATAGGCAGATGTCTTAACCATTGAGCCACAGGTCCTCCTCCTTATCAGCTGAAGCCAGGGAGGTAGGTATATATTTAGTGTCACTGTTGCAGCAGATTGTGGTTTGTAATCTACTTACGAAAGATCAGGACTTGAGACCACGAAGGAACAGAAACAGGTTTATTGGATGCATCGAGTTCAGCGTGTTCACACACCAACATCTGAACTGGCCTGGCTATGCCCAGGGCAGTGATTTTGTACCTTTAATCAAACTTCGTCAATCAGAGGGCGTTTAAAGAGGCGTATTCATACAAAACGTAAAAACCCCTGTTCAGAACAGGGAAGTACATCTTGGAAAAATACAAAAGCAGATATTCATACAAAAGTATCAAGAACAGGAAAGCTGATTTCGTACCAACAGTTTTCTGCAACTTCTCTGTTCTATCTCTCCCCCACGTCTGGCTTCCTGTGCCCCTCCTTTACAGAGTCTTGCCACACTGTTCAGCATTATTTGTAATACTTATGAGGAAGTTAAAAGTCAACTTTGGGACTCCAGGGCACTGGAGTAAAAGCTAAACTAAAATGAATTTATAAGGTCCATTCTATTAAGACCACCTAACCTGGCCAGCCACTGGTGGGTTTACCTGTGCAACCCATGCTGTATCATCACAACCCCTGGTATGCCCCAATTATGGGAGGAAGCTAACTGCTTCCATTATCTGTCTATTGGCTCGTCACAAGAGTCCATCACTGTTGCAGCAGAATGAGGGGTAGGAAGTTTGTGATACTGGACAAAGATTGGCATAATACAGGGTGATTACACAGCCTGCTGCGATCAGGCCAATCAAGGCAATGATGGCCTGCAACCTTGGCAATTTTGGGAACCAGGAGTTAGAAGTGGAGGTTCAATCAAATCCTTTCCATTCCTACCCTGGGAAATGAGTGAATTGCCTCATTTCTGTGGTGAGCTGCTTAATGACACGTCCAGTCTCATCAATGTGAAGGCAGCAATTAAACAAGTTGAACTTCCCACAGACCCTCCTTCCCTTGCGTGGAGGTAATAAAGAGCCAATTGATTTTGGTACACTGCAGTACGGAGTTTGTCAGTGGCAGTGGAGAGGATATTTAAAGATTTGTCAATCCTCTCCCCAGCCAAGTCCAATACTGCCTGCAAATGCATGATCCAATTGATCATGTAAATGGGGGTGCGGTAACCCCAAGACCCATCCTCAGCCCAAGTGGCCCTCCCATATGTGCATACGATTCTCTCTGAGCTCCACATGTCGGATTTCTCGTATTCAGCCAGTTCCTTACAAGGAAAGTTAGAGAAGGCTGTGTCCACCTCCCTCTTCTGACGGATGGGGCCTACTGAGTCATACACCAGGACCCCTAGCACCTGTCGTGATTGGATGGGCAACAGAAAGAACGAAAATTTTATCTATCCAAGAACACAGGGAGGACTTCGTAGGCCCATGGGCCACGAATCCAACACATGTTCTCCGGGGCTTCCCAAGGGCTAGATGGGGTTTGTGGCTTTTTTCCCATTTTGTCCTTCTGTGGATCCTGCAGGCATTGAGTGCATTCCAATGGAGAGGGGGTAATGGCCTCCCTTGTGGCCCTGGGTTCCCTTGGGGCTCCCTTTTCCTTCCCTTGTGGGCCGCCCCTCCCATCCTCCTAAGGGGTGCGTGTGGGATGGGAGTTCCTACCCTGTTGTAGGAGTGGCTCCAGAACCACCATTCCCTTTCCCTGTGTCTAGGGTGGCTATAGCTGTTCTGCTGAGGGTCTTGTCAAGTGTCCCCGCTCCAGAACCACCATTCCCTTTCCCTGTGTCTAGGGTGGCTATAGCTGTTCTGCTGAGGGTCTTGTCAAGTGTCCCCGCTCCAGAACCACCATTCCCTTTCCCTGTGTCTAGGGTGGCTATAGCTGTTCTGCTGAGGGTCTTGTCAAGTGTCCCCGCATGGCATTGATATGTTTCCAAGTAGTTGGATTGGGTTATCCAGACCTCCAGGCAACTGGCTTTAGCACTAGTGTTGCACGTTACACCTATGTGCCAGTACTTACTCAGGTCTTGTGCATCCATGCTTGACAGATTTTCATCCTCTGACCACCATTGTAGAAACCACTGATTCCCTATATCCCCAATAAGCTGACAAGTTATCTCCACTATTATGGGAATCTGGTCATAAGTTATGTCATATTCCATTTTCAGACTGAAATCAAGGGGGGCCCACTTCACCTGAGCCCTTGTCCTTTCTGGAAAGGGGTCTGGGAAGGGTCTCTGAATGGGCTTTTTGCGATGGCACCTAATGGTCAAATTGTATCATTTGTTTGGTGCCCAAGTTATGACATTGGGGTTCATTCGACACTGCCAATAGTTCCCTGTCTCCTCTGAACAGGGGATGGCCCCTCCTCCGGATGGCAATTTAATAACCAGCGTTCATTATACACAAAATGCAGTCCCTGTTCACCCTGATAAAAGCAGTCTTTGCAAAGGGGGAAAGGCCCTGAACCCATTTCCTCTAGCATTGGCTCAGAAGTTACCTGTGGAGGGGAGTCATTTGTAGAGGTGAGGGCCTAGCTTCCAGTTGTTGGGGAATACCCTCATTATCCTCATTCCCCCCTATAGGAAATGGAGCAGGAGAGGGGGTTGGGTCCTTGTAATCAGTCGGAACCTCCCACACCCCCAGTGGGGTCTCACCCTTTGCTCTGGCCAAGATTGCCTGATAGAGATAAAGAGTCAATGAGAATAGAAATGAATAGGAGAAAAACCACGATCAGAACTGCCGGCATCAGGCCTCTCCTAATGCACGCAGCTTGGCGTAGGCGCTAATCAGTCTCCATGGCTGTGCCTGGGTATTGGACGGGGCGGAGTTTCCATGGTAGACGCGGTACGTTGCCTGTGCGATGGTGTCGACGGCACCTGGAACGACACCTGCAGAGGGCGTTGGTTCTTCACCACCTGTTCGTAAAGCGACAGCTTCCCGTGTGTCCGCAGAAGAGGTGGCGTTCCTCCTGGTTTTCCGAAACGTGAGGTATAGAGGCTTGGCAAGGTCACTGGAGGCCTTCCAGTAAGCTTTCGCAGCCAATTTAAAACGGGTCCAGTGAATCCAAGGCCTAATTTCAGCTACCTTAACAACAAGGGGAGAAAAAACAACAACAGTACACGGCCCCCACCATTTGGGGCCCAATAGTTCCTTCTACCAGTCCTTCACCCAGACTTCTTGTCCTGGGTGGAAGTTGTGGACTGGAGTTACAATTCCATGAGAATGACAAGACAGAACATAGTTTTGTAATTGGTGGACTATGGCATTCAGGGCTTGCAACTGTTTGAGCTTCACCATGTCTGCAACTTGGGGTTGGGCAACACACCTGTGGGCCACGCAAATTAGGAACCCTCCCATACAACAATTCAAATGGCGAGACACCCAACTCCTCGGTGAGAGCGCACCTCTTTGCCAGCAACGCCATGCTGTGGGCATCATCCGGCCATTTGAGATGGGTTTCCTGAAAATTTTGGCCAACTTATCCTCTATGGTGTGATCTGCCCTCTTGACCCTCCCACCTGAACTGGGCCTTGACGGAGGGTTATTAGCAGCACATACCTAACATTGAGAGCAAACAGCAGCTGCCAGGCTAGACAAATTGTTGATATAGACCTCCCTGAGCCAAGGCTTTTTTCAAAGCCATTTTTCCTAAGTGCAAATGCTTATGCAGGGAGGAGACAGCATCCCATGCCAACTGCTGGGAAACAAACACCTTTGTGTCCGGCAGAACCCACCACCCATCTAGTAGTTCCACCCCTATTGCTTCAGCTTGCTGGGTTCCTGAGTGACTATACGATGGGGGTTGTTCTTCCTGGGCCGGGGTCCACAGAGTGAGGCATGTGGCCTGTAAAGAAGGGGGATCCAAGGCTGCTGCTCTGGCAACTTGATCAGCTTTGTTGTTTCCTCTTTCAGTTGTTGAAACCCCTTTCTGATGACACCATACATGCATAATGGCAACTTGTTTGGGGGCCCACACACTGTCCAATAAACGCATAATTTGGGGTCACATCTGATGTCCTTTCCTCCAGCTGTGATGAGGCCTTCTTCCCGTGAAGAGCTTTTTCCTAAAGCTCCATGGGCTTAGACGGTTAGGAAGGCCTATTTGGAGTCTGTGTAAATGTTGACTCGTAGATCTCGTGCCAATTCCAAAGCCTTGTGAGGGCATGTAGTTCTGCCAAGTGGGCACTGGTTTCTGGTGGTAGGGGCATGGCTTCCCACACAACATCAAAGGTGACTACAGCATAAGCTGCTTTTCGCACGCCCTCATGTAGAAAGCTGGTTCCATCTGTACAAAGAGTTGCATCTTTGTGTGAGGGGGGTTTATCCTCCAAATCTGGGTGACTGGCATAGGTTTCTTCAATGGTTTGCAAACAATCATGAGTAATTTCAGAGTCTGGTTCAGGCAACAGGGTTGCTGGATTCAAAACATATGACTGAACAAGCTTGATGAGGGGGTTATGTGTAATAAGCCCCTGGTATTTCAGCATTTGTGGATTGGTAAACCACAAATGACCTTTCTGGTCTAGGACAGCCCGAAGAGCATGGGGGGTGTAGATATTTAATTGCTGTCCAAAGGTGAGCTTATTGGCTTCCTGGGTGAGTAGGGCAGTTCCTGTCACAGCCTTGAGACAGGCTGGCCACCCTTTTGCCACCTGATCCAGCTGGTTGGACAAATAAGTAGGGCAGTTCCTGTCACAGCCCTGAGACAGGCTGGCCACCCTTTGGCCACCTGATCCAGCTGGTTGGACAAATATGCAACTGGACGATACCATGTTCCCAATTTTTGGGTCAGTACCCCAATGGCCATATTCTGCTTAGCGTCCACAAACAACTGAAAAGGCTGTCAAGTCAGAAAACTAGGAGCCTGAGTCACAGCATGCTTCAATTCCAAAAAGCTGTTCTGTTCCTCTTCCTCCCAACTCAAGGGTTCCTTTTCCATTCCCCTTGGTAGCTTCATAGAGTGGCTTTGCTAACAATGCGAAGTTGAGAATCCAAATGCGGCAAAACCCAGCTGCTTCCCAAAAAGCTCCTTAATTCTTTCCTATTTCGTGGGGCTGGCAATTGGCAAATGGCCTCCTTCCTTTCATGGGCCAGAGTCCTTTGTCCCTATTGGATGTCGTAACCCAAATATCTAACCTCCAATTGCACTAATTGGGCTTTGGTCCGAGAGGCCTTGTAGGCTTTCTCCTGTAGGAGGAGCAGTAGGGCTGCTGCATTGGCATGACAGGTTTCCTCCGTCTGGCCTGTGACCAACAAGTCAGCTACATCTTGCAAAACCACATCAGGTGGGGCAGTGTCTAAAAGTTTCAAATCCATGGCTAATGCAGCTCCAAATAAGGTGGGGGAGTTTTTTCAAAGCCTTGATGCAAGCGTGTCCAAGCATATTGCTGCTTTCTGCCTGTGACTGGGCATTCGAAGGCAACCAAATGCTGACTTTTCTGATTGATGGGGATTTCAAAGAAAGCATCCTTTGAATCAATGACTGAAAACCATTCCACCTCTGATCCCTTGGCATCCTAGGGCGATCATCTTCCCTTTCCTCAGGGGGTGGAGCCCATCCCGGTTGGGGCACTCCCCTCCCCAGTGGCCATGTTCGTAACAGATGGCACATCAGTTCTGTCCCAAGGGTGGGGCCCTGTTCCCCTCCCTAATTCCTCTTCCCCTCCTGGAACTGCTGCCACAAGCAGTTCTGCTTTTTTTCTGCATCTTTTGATTTTTTTTCTTTTCCTCCAACAAGTCCCTATTGACGAAAGTTTTTCTACCTACTTCCATAAGCTTTGAGGGGCTTCCCCAGTGCCCCTTCCAGCTTCTGCAGCTTGTGTGGATGTCAGGGCTGACTGAGAAATAAAGGCCATAGCCAGCATCCGAGCATTTTCAGGAAGGTTAGTGGTTAGCATAAAAAAAACCTTGGGGCTTTTGGCAGCTCCTTGAGTGATGAGGCTTGGTTTAGACATATTGGTGGCTGTTTTCCCCCCAGCCGGACAGCCCTTACAATTAACTGTTGATGATTGAGTAGCAGAGTCAGCTGGTGGGAGTCATAGGGGCTCCATCTCGGGTCCCTTGAAGGGAAGCGTTGCTCAATAAAAATAGCCAGATTGGTGTGAGCAGAGACATCAGGTTTTAGAATGTTTAGACACTGCAATTCTAATCTTCTCCCTCTCTTCAGACTGCTCTATCTCCTCTTCCTTCTTTCCCAAAATTCTGGTGAGCTCAGAGGGTCCCCATCCCCTGTCCCTCTGATAGGACTTTCTTCTGACATCATAGAGGTCACAACGTCCAGCCCTCACTCTATCCACTCCACAGATGCTCGGCTTGTTGATGCCCTCAAGTCTCTTGAGCTACTAGGTGTAGCCCCCTTGGCATGGTTGGGGTGAGGGTCATGGTGATCCTCTTCCTCTTCTGGCAACTCTTCTGGGGCACTAGCTAGGATTGGTGGTCTCTGCTTGGGACATTTGGGGTGTGCAACCCAACAGCCATAAGAATACACTGTTGGTCTTTTGCATTTTTTTTTTTTTTAGCCAAGCTGTCTCCTCAACAAATTGTATCACACGTCAATATACAGGGCCTGATCCGGATGTCCTACATCAGAATCAAACACTAACCTATGGACATTCAAAGCTATGTTGGGATCAAAAGTGCCTTTGTTGGGCCTCCCAAAACCAAAAGTGGGCCATTCAGATTCACAAAACTTTTTAAGTTCATGCCTGTTCCACTCAATGCCATAATCCTGAGTCATATACCCTTCTTTAAAATGATTTAACATACATTGTAAGGGGGTCAAGGGAACACTGCTACCTCCACCCATGATCCTCCCAGGTACCAGACAACAAAAAGTTAACAATCACCCCACACAGGCTTCTGACCCAGGATACCGATGGACACGGCTATCGTAGGGAAATGAGTAGCCCCTCCTCAATCACACACACACATGCACTAGACAATCCTCCCCAAAACCTTCCACCTAGTGAGGGAGATCAGGCCTCACCTCCGGCTCAACAAGGAGTCTGGGCCTAAATAGGGTTCCCACAGTACTTGCCTCATGTACTTGGCTTCCCTCCTGCGACGCTGGCCAGCCTTCAGATGCCTGGTCTCTGGTCTTCTCTGGTGGTTCTTGGAATCGCCAACCGCTGCTGCCAGAGCCCTCTGTCGCTGGGAAGCCCTCGGATCAAGGGTCCGTTGGCACAGGGAGGTTCCCCCTGACAGGATGAGCCCTGACACCAGGGTGGACGTTCCAGAGGGTCCCAAAGACCCCTCAACTCCTGGCTGGCTCGCCAAAAATGTTGCAGCAGATTGAGGTTTGTAATCTATTACAAAGACTAGGACTTGAGACCACGAAGGTGAGAGAAACAGGTTTATTGGATGCATCGAGTTCAGCGTGTTCACACACCAAAATCTGAACTGCCTGGGCTCTGCCCAGGATCCTACTTTTATGCCGTGTTCCACACTGTGCATTCTCAAGGCGTTTCCATACACGAGACAAGCATGACATTTCGAAAAGCAGAAGTTCATTTGGAATGTTACAGCAAAGTACATAGGAGAAATACAAAAAAGAAAGTCCCTATTTCATCTTAAGCTGTCAGCAGCTTTTACCTCTGTTCTATCTCTCACCCACGCCTGGCTTCCTGTGCCCCCCTTTACAGGGTCTTGCCACATGTTCAGCCCTATTTTTAATACTTATGAGGAAGTTTGGAGAGAAAAGTTCACTCCAGCTAAAAGTCAACTTTGGGACTTCAGGGCACTAGAATGAAAAGCCAAACTAATATAAATTTATAAGGTCCATTCTATTAAGACCACCTAACCTGCCAGCCACGGTGGGTTTACCTGTGCAACCCCTCCTGCATCATCACAACAGAAACCCAATATTTTTTTACTGTTGCCTTTGTTACATTTGTTGTATTTGCTGATAAATAAAGGGAGACTACTATTCTATTTCAAGCTATTTAGCTCTCATCAGCTAGCCATACCCTTACTGGGATCCGAACCGGTGCTGTATTGCATCTTAGGCAGATGTCTTAACCATTGAGCCTATACCTACCTACCTACCTACCTACCTACCTACCTACCCATCCATCCAGCCAGCCATCCATCCATCCATCCATCCATCCATTGATCTAACGATAATATATGCTTTGCAATAATCTCTATCTCACTTCTATTTATTGAAGAATGAGACTCAAATTTTCAAATCTGGCTAAAGGAAATTTGTCCTATTTCAGATTATCAAATATACCATATTTTTGGACTATAAAACCCACGGAGTATAAAACACACCAAGATTTTGAAAGGCAAATTTAAAAAGAAAGTTTTTGCACTCTGCAGACCTTCCAAAAATCCCCATTTTTTGCAAAAATAGACCCATTTTTGGTCAAAAAGGTCATGCATAGTCTTTAGGAGGCTTGTAGAGTGCTCCAGGGGGCTGGGTGGGCAAAAATGAGCAAAAGACAGCCAGATATTTTACTCATTTTTGCCATCCCCAGCCCCTAGGAGCAATCTGGAAGCCTCCAGAGCTATGCACAGCTATTTTTGCAAAGAGGGGGGCTTCAGGCCCAAAAATTGTGTATTCAGTGTATAAGATGCACCCAGATTTTCACCCTCTTTTTTGAGGGAAAAAGGTGTCTTATACTCAGAAAAATACAGTATTTCTCCTACTGAATCATAATGGAAGGAATTTGATTAATCCTCTTTTCATTCTGCTTTGGTTCATTTGTATCTTTCCTTAAAATAATATCAAATTAATAACAGATTATCCATGTACATATCTATGAAATATCAATTATCACATTTCTAAGTGCACATATTTAATAATTGTTATAGGAATGGGAAGAATACATCAATGAAACTTGAATACAGTGTTCCCCTCTTTTATTCTTTTAACAATTCACTTGGAGAGAGAATGTTCTTGAATGAGGAAGGGGAAGGGGATTTGACATCATCAACTTGATCACTTTTCCAAACAAATCCTTTCAGAGAGTTAGAGCTGGAAAGAGATCTCCAGGCTCCAAAAGGGAAATAATTTTTCATGGATGAAGATGTAATTGTCTGGAACCAATGAATATAAGATGGTGACCCTTTGAAAGCTGTATGCAATGAAATTTCATTTTAATGTATTAATCGGCATACATTAAAATGAAATTTCATTGCATATTGCTCTCAAAGGGTCACCATCTCTAATATACACTACATAAATATGACAAAATAAATACATACAAAATTATGCATATACCCTCATACCTATATATGCTGTATGCAATGAAGTTTCATTTTAATGTATGCCGATTAGTATACATTTAAAATGACAATAAAGTTATTCTAAGTTGCTACATTTTCACCATTTTCCAAGATCCTTTAACTTAATCCTTTCCCCATTCCAACACTCATTTTGAATTTGAAATTGATAATCTAGGTGTCATGGTTCCTGTTAGGATATTTCAGATATTGACTCCAATAATGTTCAATGTTTGTAGAGACATTTTCATGGTTTTTATACTTTCAATTTATAAAGCCCTACTTAAATATAGCAAAAGCTAACTGTCATTTTATGAATATATATTTAACATAGTATTATAGGATATCAGTTTTGGATTTGTTAGGCTTCTTTAAAATGAAAACGTATTTTGTTGTGAATCTCATACATTTAACTGCATTTTACAAAAGAATTTCATGCTGGGTCATAAACATTTGCTCTCTATCCATAAATCTATTTTCATTGCAACCTGTTTTTACATTTCAATAATATGATGAAAAGAAATTAAATGTATCTTTCCTTCTGCTTCATCCTTTATCCAAAGTTGTGCTGACCAATGAACATAATTATCTATCTATCTATCTATCTATCTATCTATCTTCTATCTATCTATCTATCTATCTATCCATCCATCCATCCATCCATCCATCCATCCATCCATCCATCCATATCATTTACCATTTATCTATCTATCCATCTATTTTATCTACCCGCCAATTTACTTGTATTTCTTATTATGAATTAGATTTTTTCAAATCACCATCAAATCAACTACTTGATGGTCTCAAAATTGTTAATTTATTATATCATTTAGACATATTTTTGCCATTTTTTCAGCACATTGGTTTTCCAATGTTTGTTCCTTATAATTCAAAATATCTTAATACGCACCCTAGCAAGGGAAATGTATGTATGATTCATCTTAAAATCACTTAAATTAGAGGAAAGAAGATGCAAAACTGAAAATATAATGTGGATAAATGGTGCAATACATGTTTGTAGGAATACTTTCCATTCTATTATATTATCTTTCCCTGCTATACTAAGATAATCATAGCAATTATAATCTTCTATTTCTAAAGATAGCTAGAGTTATAATTTTCATTACAATGAGGACCACGAGTCCCAATTTTCCATCAGTAAGCAAGACAGTTGTTAAGTTAGTTGTGCTCCATCCTACCGCAGCTGTTGAGTGAATCATTGCAATTGTTAAGTTAGTAACACAGTTAAGTATATCTGGCTTCCCCGTTGACTTTGATTGTCAGAGGTCACAAAAGGTTATCACATGACCTCAGGACATTGCAACTTTGAATTGTCACTAAATGTATGGTTATAACTTTGACTTTCGGAGACAAATCCCCCACTGTAGGGAGGAGGAACGATTAGGTGGTTCCGCCCCAGGCGCCTGATGGACCCTATGGGATTTCAGACGGCGCTTGGAGAAAACCTGACACTCTCGTCCACAATCCGGTAGAGTCCTTAGTCGCTGCTTGGAATACAGCGGCGGCGGGGGCTCTAAACCGGATTGCGCCTTTATGGCCTCTCCGAGGTAGTGGATCCAGGAGAGCTCCTTGGTTCAGAGGAACTCCGGTAGATGAAGCCCAAAAGAGACGCTAGAGCGCTGGAGACCCAGTAACTCCGAGTCAGACCGAGCACTGATGAGAGCCTTTATCAGGACCTATTTGTGGCAATACGGGCGGCAAATCTGCGCATTTTGCCGCTCTTATTGCATCCGCTGAATCGCACCCAGCCGCCTTGTTTAGAATAGCCCGCTCCCTCTTGAAAGGGAGGGATGCGGACGACCCTTTACAAGGTAGGGCTGAGGAATTTATTCAGTTTCTAGCAGATAAAGTCACTCGGATTCGGACAGATCTGGACTCCAATTGCACGGTACCAGCCGAGGTACCGGGGAAAGGTCTTGAGCAAATTTTATGGAGCGAGTTTCAACTTGTCGCTCCTGAGGAAGTGACAAGGCATAGGAGCAGTGAGTGCCTCCACCAGTATACTGGACCCGTGTCCCTCTTGGCTGGTCTCGACCAGCAGGAGGTGACACGTGGCTGGATCCAGAGGATAGTTAACACCTCTCTCTGGGAGGGGTCCTCTCCGCACCTCCTAAAGGATGCGGTGGTGAGACCCCTCCTGAAGAAACCTTCTCTGGATCCAGCCATCTTGAGTAACTATCGTCCAGTCTCCAACCTCCCCTTTGTTGGGAAGGCTGTTGAGAAAGTGATGGCCTTTCAACTCCGACGGTCCTTGGATGAAACCGATTATCTGGATCCCTTTCAGTCCGGTTTCAGGCCTGGCTACAGCACGGAAACTGCTTTGGTCGCGCTGATCGATGATCTCTGGCGAGCCAGGGTAGGGGTCACTCCTCTATCCTTGTGCTCCTTGACCTCTCAGCGGCCTTCGATACCATGACCATGGTATCCTTCTGCGACGGTTGCGGGAGGTGGGAGTGGAGGCATCTTTCTTCGGTAGTTCTCCTCCTACCTCTCGGACAAGTCGCAGTCGGTGTTGGTCGGAGGGCAGAGATCACCCCTAGGCCCCTCAATTATGGAGTGCCGCAGGTTCGGTCCTGTCCCCCCCTATTTAACATCTACATGAAGCCGCTGGGTGAGATCATACGCCGGCACGGGATTAAATATCACCAATAGGCGGACGATACACAGTTGTATCTGTCCGCCCCGTGCCAACTCAGTGAAGCAGTAGAAGTGATGTGCCAGTGCCTGGAGGCTGTCAGGGTCTGGATGGGAACGAACAAGCTGGCGCTCAATCCCGACAATACCGAGTGGCTATTGATGCTCCCTCCCAAAGATGGTCCAGCTATTCCATCTCTCAGCCTGGGGGTGAAATTATATGCCCCTCAGAGAGGGCCCGCAATTTGGGAGTCCTCCTGGATCCACAGCTGACTTTAGAACATCATTTGTCGGCTGTGACCAGGGGGACTTTTGCCCAGGTTCGCCTGGTGCACCAATTGCGGCCCTACCTGGACCAGGAGGCTCTTCGGATAGTCACTCATGCCCTTCACCTCAAGACTGGACTACTGTAACACGCTCGACATGGGGCTGCCCTTGAAGAGTGTTCGAAGACTTCAGCTTGTCCAGAACGCAGCCGCTCGAGCGATTGCGGGTGCACCTCGGTACACCCACGTTACACCTATCCTCCGCGAGCTGCACTGGCTCCCATTGGTCTCCGGACACGCTTCAAGGTGCTAGTCGTTACTTTTAAAGCCCTAGATGGTATCGGACCTAGGTACTTGAGAGATCGCCTCCTACCAGTCACCTCCCAAAGACCTATTAGATCCCACAGATTAGGCCTCCTCCAATTCCATCTGCCGGCCAATGTCGGCTGGCGACCCTCGGGGAGGGCCTTCTCTGTGGCTGCTCCGCCCCTGGAACGATCTCCCCATGGAGATCCGGACCCTCACTATCCTTCCGACCTTCCGCAAAGCAGTTAAGACCTGGCTGTTCCGGCAGGCCTGGGGCTGCTGAACTATCCAGCCCCATTCGAGGTTATGGCTGTTGTAGAATTTTAAATTGTTGTTTTTATTTTATTTTTTGTATCCCCTCCTTTTTTATTGTGAGCCGTCCTGAGTCTCTCGGGAATAGGGCGCATACAAACTTAATAAATTGAATTGAAATTGAATAGAATATAAGTCAAGGACTAACAGTATAACAAGGAAAAAGTCTATTCATGAAAGGAGGAAAAGAATACTATACTGAGGAAAACTTTCAGAGGACATATACAGTACATAACAGATTGCAGCATTTTTCTCTATATATTTTCTAAGAATCCCTTTGATTTGTCATGGGAGATGTTTCCCTCAGAAGTCTTTCACTTTTTTTTTTTTGAGTTGTGAATGTAAGAAATCTCTATACAGATGCTTGTCTCTCTATCATTATGAACATCTACAAAGTTCCTCAGGTAAGATTGATGAATGAACAAGCTTAGCATGTTAGCTTTTATGATGCAGGGTATGTTCAGTTTGTATACAACTTTTTGATATATACCATTAAGCAAGTTTTAAAGATTTATCTAAATAGCAAGTAGAGAGAAGAACTGCCTTGTATGTCTATTTCAAAATAATAAGAAGGAAATCAAGCTGCTTAAATCCAATACTTAGGGATCCTGCTCCAGGTGTAATAAAGTCTCTATGTCCTCTAAGCCTTGGAAAACCTTCCTTCACTTCTAATCCAGCAAGTCTCTATTCCTCTCCGGTAGAAAAGCAGAGAAATTTGGACTTTTGAAGAAGACAATAGCTAGGCTGTTCTAAGTGTCTTGAGCATCCATGGGTGCTTCCTTCTGTAGGCCAATAGCATCTCCAACATACTCTGGAAAGATTGGAGTAGAAAGAAATAAAGTAAATTTCAGACTCATAGACATTCATTTCCACTTGTTTGGATTGACAAAGACTAATGACAACTTTGACCAGAATGTGTTTGTCATATGTAAATATTCTGCAATTCAAGGCACCAAATTCAGATTCAGCAGTCATTTTCCGTTTTTTAGTACAGTTCTACTTTCCATGTGTCTGTTTTACATTTCCTTACAGACAACAAACACAATGAGAGTTCTTCCACAAAAATATTGATTTTACTCTTGGATATGTTTGGAAATAAATATCTCAAAGGTGCTTTTTCAAGAGGCAACTAAACATTCTGGATTTATTTATTGTTTGTTTGTTTGTTGTCAACAAGTACAAGGAAACAAGTATTTGTGCCTGAAGAATGGCACAAATAAATGGATATAAATAAGCAAAACATAGCCATAAACACAAAAAAGAGTACATATAAATGGGTTGGTAGGAAAGGGACGGTAGGCACAATGGTGCCCTCACGCACGGCCCCCTTAGGGACCTCTTAAAAATGCATCAAATTCTCATCAAGGAAGCTTGTTCAGCTCTGGCTGGATGGTGGGGAATTGAAAGATTTATACTTGCAGGCTGTTCAATTTTGACATAGACAGTCTCTTTGACCCACCTTTCAAACCAGTGGCTCTCTCTGTCCAAAATGTAGACTTTGCTATCTTCAAAAGAGTGCCTATGTCTTATAAATGCAGATGGGCTGCTGAATCTAATCCTGATATTTTTGTTGTCCTATATTTTTCTGTTTGCAAGAAATATATACCCCACCATCCAGTCCCACCATCCAGTCCCCCATCCAGGCAGGGCAGAAGAAGCTTCTTGGATGAGAAGTGAAACATCTTCAAAGAAAAACTAGAAAGTCCAGTTGCCTCTTGAAAAAGCAACTTTGGGAGAACCATGACCTGGATGACTGAGAATCTCCATAAGCATTTGGAAATAAATGCAATATTTGGAGCATGTTTTAGTATATAAGCTTGAGGACATCCAAAAATTTAATTATATGCACATATTTTCAGAGGTTCACACCAATCTTTGTTTTTTACCTCTTTTAGCTTACATATGGCTCTACTCCAATCATGGATAAAGAGACTGAAGCAGTTTTTTTACAACAAATGTTTCCAGATGAATCCCACCAATGCCGGGGCCTCCTCCAGTTATTGCTGTATTTAGCTGGCTCTGGATTGGAGTTCTTGTGAATGATGACAAGGGAGAGAAATTTGTACATGAGGTGCTCCCCACATTTTCCCAGCACGGCATCTGCTTTGATTTCACACAAAAGTTGCCTAAGGTAGATTATTATGTTGATTTTAATGATCAAATAGGTGAAGGACTCCAAATATATCAAAGTCTCATGAACAGCATAGCCAACGTCATAGTCTTAAATGGTGAAACTGAATCTTTGTCACTTCTGAGAACTTATCTCCAATTGGCAGAAGTGGAGGACATACCAAAGAAGACAAAAATCTGGGTGACAACCGCTCAGACAGATTACACTTCATTTCCTTTCATAGATCATGGGACATCCATTTCCTGCAAGGTGCTTTATCCTTTGCAGTTCACACAAAGGAAGTTAAAACTTTCCAAAGTTTCTTGAGAGCATAAGTCCAATCAACAACCAGCATGATTATTTTAGGAAGGATTTCTGGGAACAGGCATTCAACTGTTTCTTCACCAGTCCTGAAACAGAGAACAAATGTACTGGGCAGGAGAGACTTGAGACCCTTCCCACATCTGTCTTTGAAACACACATGAGTGGCCAGAGCTATAATATTTACAATGCAGTCCATGCTGTGGCACATGCTTTGCAATCTCTGTATTTATCAAAGTCCAGGCAAAGAGTATTAGTGAAAGAAAGAAGGCAGCAGTTTCCAAATCAAGTGTTATGGCAGGTAAGATCTAAAGCAGAGAACTGCACCATATGTGTAGTAGCAACATCCATCCATAAACCTTACTCTATATGTAAAAATGGCTCTGTGTGTTTTGTGTGTTGTGGGCGCGCACATGGGTGTGTGTTCCAGCATAACTCTGGAACACCTCAAGCAATTTCAACCAAACTTGGTAAATAGATAACTTACTTTCTGGAAATAAACTGTGGGAGTAAGACACCCCTAATACCCCTCGGTGTGTGAGTGTCTGTCTGTCTGTTTCTGTTTGTGTGTAAATCAACTCAATAATTCTGGCATGCTGGGCCGCTGAAATGAAAAGGAATGAATTATATCTGTAGTGTCAAATCACAGTACTTTTTATGAGTCTATAAGTAGAGGGAAGGAGATGGTCCTCCCTCTCCATTACATGCTGGATCAGAGTCTTGGTAACCTTTTGTTCTAGAAGATTTGATTGGAATGTTTGCAGTGAATCATACAGACCTTTTTGTGTGCCAACTTGTCAAGGCATTCTTCTTGAATCTCATCATCGACCTTCTATTAAGGCTCCCTTGCATTGCTTTTCTGCTCATTATTTCTCATTGCCAGGTTTATTCTACACTCAAAAGTCATTTTTTTTAATTTAACCAGACTGCTTTTTTTGTTATATTTTTTTTTATTTTTTTTTCATAACATAGAATCACATGTATACTATTACATAGCCAACATAATACTGTATTATTAAATGTTTACATCAATTCATCTTACCATCAACTCCCAAAAACAATTATTGGCTCTTCTGCTCTCCATACACCATATTTGTACTTTATCCATCACTTTCTTTTCCCTTTCTCCTTCCCCTCCCTATCTCCTGTCTTCCCTCTGTCATCCTCCTCTCTCTACTTCCCCTTCCTCTCTCCTTCTCTTCTCTCCTCTTTCCACTCCTCATTTCTCTTCTCCTCTCCCCCCCTGCCCTCTCTCCTATCCCTCTCTTCTTCCCTTACCTCTCTCCTCTATTTCCCACTTTCATCTCATTTACTTGGTGTATTTCAGCTTCTGAGCAAGCTCCATTTTATGTTGATAGTATTTAAATTCCTTTTCAATATACATATTTAATTTTAACATGTATTCTCCTCCTTTAAAAAAATAGAACAAAAAACAATACATATATAGTCATTGTACTTTTAATACCCCCTCCCCCAGCCTAATTTTGGCTGAGATGTATTCCTGGTTACAATTCCCAGCTATTCTCATCATTATCTATTATATAATTATACATCCTTACGTACCCCCAGTTAGTGATTCTGTCTTTAAATCTCAATAGTTTTCCATTGTAGGTGCATTTCATGTTCCCTCTCCATTTTCCA
Source organism: Thamnophis elegans (assembly GCF_009769535.1). Lineage (NCBI taxonomy): Eukaryota > Metazoa > Chordata > Lepidosauria > Squamata > Natricidae > Thamnophis > Thamnophis elegans. Next base: position 814,290 of record NW_022473861.1, on the reverse strand, counting down.
TATATTAGATTAGATTACCCTTAATTGTCTATAAATGGCAATCCTCGCTGTCCAATGTCCATTACAATTCCCGTAATCTATTATAAAGAATAACAGAGGTAAACATCTCACTTTATTCATCATCTTAAAAATTCTATATATGTCCATGTTTCATATATTTAACCCATGCTTAGTTGTTCTATTGTCATATTCAGTCAATTCACAACTCAGTTTAATTATCATGTATAAAAGTGAATCACAAACCTCTGTTTTACAACCTCCCCATATCAGTATCATATTTATCCATATTCCATATATTTAACCTTTGTTTAATTATCTTTTGATTATATTTCAACCAATTAGCAACTCCATTTTATTGTCATATTTAGGAATAAAACCCTTAGCTTTATATTTTCTCATATTCTAGTTGTCTATTTTTTCCTAGTAAGTCTTTTGTCCCACTTCTCTGTTCCTGTCTTCTTCCTTTTCATTCTTTTGACACATCCACTCTCTTCAATTTTCCCCAGGCCACCATCAAAAGGATATTTATATTTCTTTTTGTTGGGGCACAACCTCCTACTTCAATTTTCCTTATGCCACTAATAACCTCAACCTCTTTTATCTGCTTTTTTATTCCCTTTTGTTGGGACACCTCCTCTTTTTACAGTTATCCATATACCACTGCCCAGACTAATGGAGCTCTTTGTCTGCTTTTCATTTCCCTCCATTTCTATCCCTTTGTTGTCTTGCCCCCTTCTTCTTTGAATTCTTCTTTAGATATCTGCTTCTGTGGATTCAGAATTCTATTTAGGCTTGATTTTAATGATTTATGTATTTTTTTATAATTTCACGTAGTTCTTCAAATCCCCAGCTTTCCATGATGTCCAGTTCCAAAGTTACAGTTAGTTATACAGTTCTTATTTCAGAGTTCTGGTCCACCTTAAATTTATCTACTTCAGCTGCCGTGGGAAAGGGGAATAGGATCCATCTTGGTCTTTTGTCCTTTCTTAATGTCCAGTTCCAAAATTGCATTTAGTTATACAAGTCTTATTTTGAGGTTCTGGTCCACCTTAAATTTCATCTACTGTGAGACCAGAAGAGAAACCGGGGCCATCTTAATCTTTTGCCGAGAAAAAAAAGGACAAAGAGGGGGAAAACCCTCACATTTCCCAGTTCTTGACTCTGTAATTATTCATTCCCCGCCACCTTCCAGACAACCACAGCTGCTCAAAATGTATCAATTGGAACAAACTTGCAAACAGCCAGATTCGGGTATGTTTCTGTTTTGCCTCCTGCTTTTCCAAATGATTTATGGCAGTTGGTTAATTAAAACTTCCCATACAGTCAAGGTTAGGTTATCAGTTATCGGTGAGAAGAAGTGTTTGTTTTTTCTTGATTTTTTGGAGTTGATTCAAAGCGAAGTAAATCCTTCAGAATGTTTGGTTTCTATTTCAAATCCAAAATCAAATTTAGAGTTTATATTTGAGTGGGTTTCTCACTTCCCTGCTTTCTCCTTTTCTATCTGAAGTTGTTTCAAGCAAAATAGCTTTTTGGGGAGCTGGTGTTTCAACCCTCCATTTTCCTTTCCTTTCTTTCTTTCTTTCTTTCTTTCTTTCTTCTTCTTCCTTCTTCTTCTCTTCTTCTTCTTCTTCTTTCTTTCTTTCTTTCTTTCTTTCTTTCTTTCTTTCTTTCTTAGAAAATCCCGATCTAACCATCAATATTATTTATGCTCTCAAGATTTCTTTGCCTTTACCAGGTTTGATTTATGGATGTGGGTTAGATAAATTTTCTTACGGTCTTTCATCTCTTCCTCATCCTCCTGTTATTTTAGATGGGAAGTCAGCATCTGTCAGCCATATTGCAGGCTGCCGCCCCCACTCCGTTTCGTAAGGCAAATCTCTGACCTACGAGGGACCTGTTGCCTCCCTCTGGGTCTAGTGAGATGCTGCCCTCCTTCATCTCCATCCTCCAGGGGGGTTCTGATACGAACAAGGATCACCGGAGTAAGTTTGTCAGACAGGGTTCATGTGAAGCTCTTCAGAGCTCACATTCCCCACTTCTTTCCAGCTGGAGAACTTCCTGTTGAATCCAATCAGACTCTGCTTTTATGCCACTAAAATCTATTGTGCTATATTGTTTACGGATCCTTGTTAACTCCTGTTTATTCTAGAAGGAAACAGAAAATATATTGGATGTGTTCTTTTTACATTCTCTGTTCTCATTATTATAATATATTGGTAAGATTTACTCTTGTTTTTCCTGAATAATGTGTCATGTTTGTAGAAACAACCATGGTTTTACGAATGTGATTTATGGATTAGGAAATTCATGGAAAGTATTAATTTATCTGATTATTTCAAGTGCTTTAGTGTATCTTATAAATATTTGCTCAATTGCCATCTGAAAAAGTCTTGATGAAATTATCAAATTTATAAAGATTGTAATGAAAAAAATTTGTTAAGAGAACAGAAACATCTGCACATTATGCACTTTATTGATAGTCCCTAAAGGCACTAGAACAACGTGCCTATTATAATGCCCTACTTTCTAACTATATATAGGGAATATTTCTGTAACATAGTAAAATAACTTGGTGGGAGGAAGTTGAAATTTTGGGTCACCTTTAAGACACACAGTACATATTTCCCCACTTGAAACACCATTGCCAGGCAATAGAACAAATTAAAATAACTGTTTCTAGAAATAGAAATGATTGTTCCTTACTAGTTGGACCTGAGGTAAACATTTCATTGTAGCCTTTTTCTATATCTGAATTTTGATTGAACACAAATACCTCTTAGTGAGGTGATGTGAGCAAATCAAGGTTTATGTATATATTATTGCATTACAAAGTGTAATTTTGCAGATTTTGTTTTTGTTTCATTTTTTAATTCATGTTATACATTTAGATTTTATTGTAGGAATATGATATTTTTGCTTCTGCTTTGTTTTCAAACGATGTTGTATTATTTGTTTGGTCCTAATATATAATTAAGATAAAAGCAAACAATATCCAGTATACACACTCCTTCCTCCCTCCCTCCCCACCATCCCTCCCTCCCACCATCCCTCCCTCAATCCCTTCTCTTGTTATCTCTATCATATATTATAGCTTCATTCCTTTTATTGTATTTATTAATTTTTCCTTCTATTCTTGTTTCCAAATGATTGTTGTACTATTTGTTGGTCCTAATCTACAACTAAAATAAATAAAATCAAACTAGCAATATCAGTATAATACCTCCCTCTCTTCCCTCTTTTATTTCTACCATGTATTGTAGCTTCATCCCTTTCTAAGAAGTGTCTCATTCAACAACAGTGTTGGTGAAAAGATCACTTTTGACAAAAATGGAGAACTCATTGGTGGATTTGATATTATCAACTGGATCACATTCCCAAACCAGTCCTTTATTAGGGTCAAAGTTGGAAGAAATAGATCCAACAGCTCTATCTGACACATTCTTCAATATATCTGTGGATTCCATCACATGGCCAGTAGGATTTCTTCAGGTTAGATGTATGAATTTTAGTTTCTCGCCTTTCAGTTATACACATAAAATGTCTCTCTATTGATGGAAAATTCATAGCACCATCTCTTGGTTAAACCCTTTAAAAATCTCATGGGGAAAAGGTAAAAATAGATGTTTATATTTCAAATATTTGGTATAGAAATATTTCTCACAGTTTCCCTTGTGACCTCTCATATGCAGGTCATGGATGCCATAACATGGAGCTGCCGTTGAAGAGAGTGTTAGGAATATAATTCTAACGGTTAGGTTGGCAATATATAAATCATGTAACAATGTTGTAACTGTTTCTTTAAACCATACTGTAAAATGTGATTGGTTGCTGTTTTCCTCAATCGGCCATAAGAGGGAGCCAGAATGACTGTTAGCTCTCTCTGTGTTTGAATAGATGGTGGGCTGAACAGATCTGAGTGCGGAGCTATTGTAAGTTTTGCAACTGTTAGCAAACCTTGCTTACTGGACTTATATATGATACTGGACTATGTTATTTGGATTATCCCTTAACTGAAAGACATTGACTACTGACTGACTTATCCGTGTATGACTTGGACTGTTTGATGGACTCTGAGACCTCTATTTCCACAAAAGTAAAAGCCTATTTAAACTGCAGTGTCTCTGTATGCTGGTTTGTGTATTCTCCAACACAACTCTCACAACACTTCGCTGAACGTATTCACTCTCCCAAGGGGGAGCTTACCTAACAGAGAGTTCAGAAGTTTTAACTAGAGCAGAATGCAACAGAGGATCTAATCCAGTGATGGCTAATGTTTTTGTTGTTGCATGCCAAAAGTGTATGTGCATGCACCCATGATGCAATGTGTCCATCTACCTATGCATACACTGCCCCTAAACAGCAATGTGCGACTTCCCTGTGTGACCCCTAACCGGATTTGCATGTACGCATGTCTCCCACATGTGCACTACTTCCCGGCACATGTGGGGCAGAGACCCAAAAACCAGCTGCCCAGTGGAGGTGCACATGAATGGTGGAGCTGAGTTGGGGTAAAGGCTCCCCTGCCTGCAGATAGATGCGTGCCACAGATAGATGTGTGTGACTTCCCTGCATGATGCCAACCCCCTGTGCATGTGCATGTGTCTCCCGCATGCACCCTGCTCCCCACAAATGCACGGCCAAGACCCAAAAACCAGCTGTCCAGTGGGAGGTTCATGAACATGCATGATGGAGCTGAGCTGGGCAATGGCTCATGGGCCCACAGAGAGGGCACTGTGTGTCACCTGTGACATGTGTGCATAGGTAGGCCATTATGGATCTAGTCATTGTCCGCTAGGTTATTTGGCATATATAACATGACAAATTTGTTCTATTCTATTCTATTCTATTCTCATTTGGTTGCCAGTGTGCTGTCATGTGCAATTAAAGGTGCTGGTGTCAGATTTAAAACCCTTCATGGATTAGAACACAGTTACCTGAGAGATCATCTCTCCCCAGGTATTGCAATCCAACCCAGCCAGGAATATGCTTCAGGCTCCATCAGCAAAAAAAGGCTTAAAGCCTATAAAATGTCCCATTTCTCCTCTAATACCCCTCAACTGGAATTTCTGTCTCTGGAGGTCAAGATGGCCCCAATCATGCTGGCCTTTTCTAGGACCCTAAAACTCTGGTTTTACGCCCATGCTTGGAGTTTGTACCGCATGAAGGGAAACCCTACTAAGTTGTATGAGTGATATAATTGTAATATTTCTTTGCGTTTATTTTCCTAAAGCAAAAATATTATTATTTATTATTGATAGGCACCACCTTGTTCTTTATGTAATGACCCTTGTCAGGAAGGATACAGCAAGGTCAAGAAAGAAGAGAAGTCATTTTGCTGCTATGATTGTCTTCCATGTCCAGAGGGGAAAATATCAAAGGAGAAGGGTAGGGAGATTCAAGATATAATGGGGATAAGGTTATAGTACCTATTATAATTGTAACAATTGCCACCTCAAGATTGAAATGGAGAATGAATTAAGGGTTCAGTATGTCAGTGTGTATAATCCAGAATATACAACTCTTTTTGTTCTTTTTCAGACATGGCTGATTGCTCTCTGTGCCCAGACGATCATTATCCAAACCCTGAAAGAAATTTATGCCTTCCAAAGCAGATTAGCTTTTTATCCTATGAAGAACCCGTGGGGATCAGTCTTACTGCTCTTTCTCTTGTTTTTGTTTTAAGACCATTTTTGGGCTTAACATATCATTAAACATAAAGATACTCCCATTGTCAAAGCCAATAACCGGAATCTCACCTACACGCTCCTTGTTTCTCTCCTACTCTCCTTCCTTTGTGTGTTTCTATTTATTGGGAGGACCCAACAAAATTCTGTGTCTGCTTCGTCAACCAGCTTTTGGGCTCATCTTCTCTGTGGCAGTTCTTGTGTATTGTCCAAGACCTTTTGTAGTGGTTCTAGCATTTATGGCCACCAACCTGGCTCCAAAATGAGGAAATGGGTGGGTGGAAGAATGGTCACTTTTATTCTTTTTTCCTGCTCCCTTGTTCAAACCACTATTTGCATAGTATGGTGGACAATTTTTCCACCATACCCAGATGTTGATATGAAGTCAATGTCTGAAGAAGTCATCTGGAGTGCAATGAGGAATCGATCATGTTCTACTGCGTTTTGGGATTTATGGGCTTCCTGGCTATGATCAGCTTCTCTGCTGCTTTTCTAGCTAGGAAGTTACCTGACAGTTTCAATGAAGCCAAATTCATCACCTTCAGCATGTTGGGCTTTTGCAGTGTTTGGCTTTGCTTTGTTCCAACTTATTAAGCACTAGGGAAATATATGTTGGCTGTGGAGATCTTCTCCATGATCTCCTCCAGTGCTGGATTATTAGTGTGTATCTTTTTTCCCAAGTGTTTTATCATTGTAATTAGACCTGAACTGAACGATAAGCATCAGTTAATGAAAAGAAATTATAAATCATCTTTCTTTACATATGTGGATGATAATTTCTCCAAGAATACATTTAAGCCAGAGAGTATACAGTATGTGCAATTACATAGCAGAATGGGACATGTAGCCTAACCAATTTGTTACAGTCAACTCATTGTGGGACAACTCATCAAAGGGACAGTTCACCAGGGGCCGAATCAAATATTCAATTTAAATATTTAAAATAATTTTAAAATATTTTAATTTTTATCATTCACATTTCATTTTGTTCTTCCTTTCTTTAATGATTCTATTCCACTATTTTTTCAATATAGTGTAATAACTTGTCCGTCTGGGAGTTTTCCCATGGCCAGTTGACTGGGGAAAGTTGGTTCTGGTGAATTGGCCATAGCAAGTTGACTGCAACAAGTAGTCCTAGACCCATTACATAGGACTTCTAGGTTCAGTGTCTACCTTATGAAAAAGCTTCTTCTGTATGATATAGATGGCTCTGACCTTTTATCTTCTTCAAGGATGTGACAGAACTGATTTTTTTCCCAGATGTTTAATTTGTTACATATATTTATTGCATGGTACCTTGGATTTTTTTGTTTACATTGGATTTAAAGTCTAATAAAATGGTTTATGTTCTGTTGCTTGTGTTTGCATATATTCAATTCCAATAAGATATGGTCACATTCACCCAAATTTCTGGTAATTTTAATCCATTCTACCACCACCTTTTTCTCTGTTAGTAAGAATAGCAATAGCAATAGAACAGACTTATTTAGTACTTTACAGTGATTTACAGCCCTTTTCTAAGGGATTTACAGAATCAGCATATTGTCCCCAACAATTTGGGTCCTCATTTTACCCACCTTGGAAGCAATAGCAATAGCAATAGCAGTTAGACTTATATACCGCTTCATAGGGCTTTCAGCCCTCTCTAAGCGGTTTTACAGAGTCAGCATATTGCCCCCAACAACAATCCGGGTCCTCATTCGGAAGGATGGAAGGCTGAGTTCAACCTTGAGCCTGGTGAGATTGAACGGCCAAATTTCAGGTAGCCAGCAGCCAGCAGTCAGGAGAAGTACCTGCAGTACTGCACTCTAACCATTGTGCCACTGTGGCACATTAGGTCCATTAAGGCAGCCCCTCTATTCCCTCCTCTACCTTTTGGAAGACAAAGTTAGTCAGTCCAGAATGTGTTGATCTCTCACTTGATGTTTCCAAGTTGATGTCAAGTAATTAAAGTCACCCTTTATTACTGTGTTATGTTTCCTACACACTTTAGTTAACCAACTAGCAAAGTTATTTTTATTAATTTGGCTATGATTTCTTTCTTCTTTTTCTTGATCAATGCCTATCATAATTTCTTATTTCTAAATAAATAATATTATAAGCTGGAAGAGTAACTGAGAGGTACTTCACTTCCACAGATAAGCTAGAAGAATGACTTTCTATGTATATATTACAGTTAAATTGTAAGTTATCTCTGTTAATATGAGCAGTCAGATCTGGAGGATGAAAGAGTAGTTTAAATTAAAGATTTAAATTAAATTAATAATTAAAATAATCAAGGAGAAGTAAAATGTGAGCAGAGTTAAAAAGCAAGGAATAGAGATAGGGTGAGGGCTCTGTCTCCAAATTAAGAGAGATATAAAATATATGTAGAACAGCATAGCTTTTATGGAAAACAAATGGAATTGGACAAGATATTGCAAGAGACGGGGGGAAATGATTACTAACGCATACATTTAATGTCTAAGATATACGTAAAATGGAAGAAGGAGATGATGATAAGTGGGCAAGAAACTTTGGCTATGGTATTGAATAGATCACTGGGATAAATTATGGGAGAAAAATTACTAATTGACAATGTCAACAGCCTGTAAGGAAAATTTATATAAAATGTTTTACTGTTGGCATTTCCTTTCAGCGAGACTGGTCAAAATGTTCCCAAATTGCTCACCTGAATGTTTGGAGCTGCAGCTATAAACAAGGAACCTTCTACCATATGTGGTGGACCTGTCCCCAAGCCAGAAAGTATTGGCTAAAATAAAGAAATGAAACAAATTACAGAACAAAAGATAAATTGAACTATTCTTATTGGGCATATTAGGTGAAAAAATGTGGAAAAAAATCGATATATATTACATATACTAACCACAACAAGAATCTTATTTGCTCAAAATTGGAAGCAGAATAATATCCCTTCAGATGCAATAATGATAAGAAAGGTACTTGAGTGTGCCGAGATGGATAGGTTGACCATGGAAACTGAAGGATAGAGATGAATCGGCGTATTATAAAGTGTGGGATAGAGGGTATAAATGGTTGGACAATGGACACAAAAATACTGTGTAAGAATTGTATTATCTACAACAAATATGACAACATTGTATATATTTGTAAATATTATTATATTCTAAGTACTATATAATGTAGCTTACACGAGGGAATTTAGAAATAAAATTAAAACGATCATCCCTGGGTGTTGGTTTGAGCTCTGAGCTTGGCAATTTGATTGAAAATTTTTCACCACCAATCGAAGAGACTACATCAGTGGGTTTTGAATTTAAAATTGAAATACACTAACGATGTCTCCTCAAATGGTGATGAAATGTTTGCAACAAATTGCCAGCTCAGAGATCAAACCAACAGCTTAACAACCAAACCTGACTATTAATATTCAAACACATTTAATAACATCCTGTCTTTTACCTTGTAATCTTAGTTCTATTCTTAAAGCTGTGTAGCTTTATTAGAATAGAATCAATCTAGAATAGTATTAAAGAGTTGGAAGAGTTGGCTGCCCAAGATGATGTCCTGTTGCATTTGAGGAGCGCTTCGGGGAGATGATTGTGCTTCTCAGGGCTTTCAGGGGGTACCCCTATCCCATCGTTGGTTCCAGGTCTAGCTATGAGAACTTCTGGGACCTCGGGGATACCCTTGAGCTGCGATTTACTGCTTCATAGCCGGAACATCCTGAGTGAAATGGGGCGGTGGTCTCCGGCTGGTGTCGCTTAATGCCAGGTCCATGGTTACATAGGCTCTCCTCATTTACGACCTCATACAAGAGGGTAGAGCAGACCTGGCGTGCATTATGGAGACCTGGTTGGGCCATAAGGGGGGTGTTCCCTTAGTGAATTATGCCCACCATGCTTCTGGGCATTACACCACCGAGAGCCGAGGGCAGGGGCGTGGGGGGTGGCAGTGGTTATTAGGGAAAGTCTCAGACCTCATGAGGTCACTGTGCCTCAGATAGATGGGTGTGAGTCCCTTTTTGTGAAATGGGGTCTTGGAGTTCAGGTGGGCCTTTTTGTATGAACCTGTCTCCCTGCTACATTTCATTGGTTAAATGAGTCCAATCACTAATTACAGTAATGCCACTGCATCATAATATAGTTTTAAATTAGGTAGTTTCAATCCTCCTCTCTCACGTACATCTTGCATTATTTCATCTTTACCCTCGGCTTCTTTCCTGCCCATACAAATTTGTTGATACCCTTCTGCCATTCTAAAGGTTCGCATCTTTTTTAAGTATAGGTAACATTTGGAAAGAAATAAAATTTTGGTAAAATGTCATTTTCCTTGCCGCTATCCTACCCAGCAAGATAAGTGCAATTCTCCCAATTTTTCATCTCTGTCTGTATTACTATGCCAAGTGGTTCATAATTATGCTTATATAATTTCCATTTGAAGTTAAAATGTTAACTCCAAGATATTTGACTTTTTAACTACCTCACATCCTAGCATCACTCCTAATTCTTCCTTTTGTTTAATATTCATATTTATAGCTAATATTTTGGTTTTCCTAAATTTATTTTAAAGCCAGACACTTGACCATATTGATTAATTGTATTCATTAAAACCATACTGGATTCCTGCGGTTGTTCCAATATTATGACCAAATCATCCGCAAAAGCGCGGACTCTATATCTTGCTGCCTAATCTTGATCCCTTTTAAACCACCCAAGCCCGTATTTTATTCAACAATACTTCCAAAGTTATAATAAACAATAATGGGGACAAAGGACAGCCCTGTCTTGTACCTTTTCCAATTTGAAAAGAGTCTGTGAAACTTCCATTGACTATGATTTGTGCTGTTTGCTGTTGGTATATTGCTTTAATTGACTGTAAAAATTATCTCCTATCTGCATTTTTGCAATATCTTCAGCAGAAATTGCAGTTAACTCGATCAAAGGCCTTCTCAGCATCCAAAAATATAAATGCAGCAGGGATCTGGTTGTTCTTTCCCAAATTCTAATGCATTAATAATTAATCTGACATTACTTTTCATCTGTCTCCCCTGTATAAAACCTGTTTGGTCCATGTGTATCAATTGTTGAATAACCAACATTAACCTATTTGCTAATATTTTAGTAAAAATTTTATAATCTACATTCAGTAATGAAATAGGTCTATAATTTTGGGTTGAGTAGTATCTTGATCTTCTTTGGGTATCAAAGATATAAACGCTGTCTTCCAAGATGGAGGCACTTTACCTTCCGTTTGAATCATATTAATAATTCTCTAAGAGGTTCTACCATTTCTAACTGTAAGTTTTTATAGTAAACCGCTGTCAAGCCATCTGTACCTGGTGCTTTCCCTGACTTTAATTGCTTAATTACCTGCAAGATTTCCCCCGAGGTTATTGGTTGATTCAATTTTTGCCTGTGCTCTTCTCTAACTGAAGGTATTTTCTCTTTGTCTAAATATTTGTTTATGTCTAAACCATTAATTTTATCCCCTTTATACAGTTCTGTAAAAAATTCCCGAAAAGCCTTTTGAATCTCTTCCTGTTGAAACACCTCCTTCCCTCTGTAAATCAGTTTAGATATATTTCGAGTTTTCCTTTTTTTCCTAATCTGATAAGCTAACCATCTGCCAGGTTTGTTTGCATTACAAAAAGTATTGTGTTTTGCATATAATAAATTAGTGGCTACCTGGTCAGAGATCAACATGTCAAATTGAGATTTTAATATGTTAATAGCTTCCTTAACCTTTGTATCGTCTGGGTTCATTGTTAACTCCAGCTCTTTCTCTTAATTTCCTCTTCCAGTTCTGTTCGTTTTAACCCTTGCTTATTTCTATGTGTTTATTTATATTCATCAAGACTCCTCTCATATACGCTTTGCTTGCATCCCATACAAATTCCATAGATGTACCCTTATTCATATTCAAAACAAAATATTCAGATAGTAATTTTTTACAATCATTAATATACTTTTCATATCTAAATAAGTTTTCATTCAATCTCCAAGACCTTCTTGCCTGCACTACCCTTCCCAACTCCATCCAAACTGGGTTATGGTCCGAAAGGACCCTAGCCGCAATCTTTGTTTTCTTGACCCTAGAAAGCAAATCATTAGTGGTTAGAATAAAAGCAATCCTTGAAAGGGATTGATGCCTGTCCGAGAAGAAAGTGAAGTCATATTCCTCTGCATTTCTTTCTCGCCAAATATCTCTCAATTCAAAATCATCCATAATGTCAAAGAAAGGTTTGGGTAACTTTGCTCGCATCTTAGTATTTAGGCGGGAAATCTTCTTATCTCTCTTAGTGTCTATCACTCCATTCCAGTCACCCAATAGTATACAGGAACTATAGTCCCACTGTACTAATTTAGCATGAAGATTTCTATAGAATCTATCTTGCTGTTGATTGGGAGCATAAATTCCCAAAAGTAATGTCTTTTTCCCTTCTAGGATTAAGTCTAAAGCAATATATCTTCCGAAGGGATCTGCTTCTATTAATTCAGCTTTCATATCTTTTCTTAAGTATACAACTATACCATTCTTCTTTTCCATAGCGGAAGCTGCAAAATGTTGACCAGTTTCAACTGATCAAAAATATTTGATCAGTTGACTTGATATGAGTTTCTTGCAAACAAATTACATCGTTCTTAAACTGTTTGAGATAATGAAATATTTTCTTCCTCTTCTGTGGAGAATTCAGTCCGTTGACATTCCATGTTAAAATCTTAGTTGTCATCTTTGGTTGGCTGAAGCATTTTTAGAGCTTCCTGCATGGCCTGTTTAACCTTAGGTCTAGCTCCTCCCACTGCTTCCAGATTTGTTATTGTAGTTCCTTGATCGATGGCCGGTGATTGTTGATGCTGTTGCTTTTTAACTTGTTTCTCCATACGTCTAGTAGTCATGCGGCTAGGTCTTTGTTCCATAGCACCTTGCACTTCTAGAAAAGAGATGCTCCATCTTGTCTGGTGGTTGTGTAGTTTGCTGTCTATCCTGTCCTTCTTGTGGTCTTTCTCTAGGTCCAGATGGTGCAGGGTATCCGGCCTTCAATATATTATAATAAAATCTCGGGCTTTCCATACAGAGTTGAGGCGGTACCTTTGCTTATCAATGTAAATATAATGCCAAATGGTGCATCCCATCTATACTGTATCTGACGATTTCTGAGTTCTTCGACCAAAAAAGCGTAGTCTCTCCTGGCTCTTAACGTTTGAGGTGGTATCTCTTTCAAAACAGTCAGGTCTTGACCGCCAATTTGAAGCTTAGTGTTATAAGACGCTTGCAGTACCATATTTCTAAGCTCTCTTGTAGTAAAATATATAACGATATCGAGGAAGCTGCTTCTGCTTTGCCAGCCAGGAGTTAACGCGGTAAGCTTTGTCAATTTGCCAGTCAAGGTTGGTCCCTGGTCTTCCCATCAGGCGGTCAAAAGCTTCCGATAGGATCTGTTTCAGGTTCTCCTGTTTCTCCTCACGCAGCCCCCTTACTCTTAATGCGAACTCCATTTGTTGGTACTGTATCATAATAATTTCTTTTTCAGCACTTTTTGTTCCACCACCTGTTTCAATGTCAAGTTAGCATTGGCATCATTAAGAACCTCTAGAGTATCTTCCATTCCAGAAATATGTTCTGTTAATACAGTTACAAGTCTCAGCATTTCGTCTCTAATTTTACCAACCTTAGCATCAATTTTCTCATACAGATCCTGTTTAAGTCCTTTTATTTCACTTTTGATTTCTTCTTTCATTTCTTTTATTTCCTCTTTTCTCTCCTGCTTTACCACCTCTCTATTATCTCTAAACTTATCTTCCATTTTAATTGTCAGTGCATTAAGAGCCTCGCTTAGATTGCTCAGGAAAAATTCTTTCGTTAACACATCCCCAGCAGGGGGCGTAGGAAGCGGAGGCTGCAGCTTTGTGCCAGGCACTGAGGATGTGCCCCTGGAAGTAGAGGGTGACGACTTCAAGTTAATATTTAGTTTTGAAGCCATTTCAAAATTTATCTGCCTGCAGTTAATAAAACTCTATTGCCTGAATATGCAGCTTTAAGTAAAGAGGCTGAGTTCCCCTTTATTTTGAAGTTTAAGGCTTGGCAAAACTTTCAGTGAGTAAACATTGTAACAAGACCGTTCAGCAGATTCATCACCATTTAACTTCCAGATAAGCAAGATTAATGAAGGAGTGAAATTCTTGTAGAAATGAAACTAATTAAAAAGCTTCTGCTGGCCTATTGTGAAACCAAAACAAATGATAAGCAATCTCTTTGTTTTGAATTCTTGTGACAATTAACAAAAAGTGTTCGTTATTACCGGAGAAACCAGCCTGCTCGGCGCCATTTTAAAAGCCTCTAAGTAAATAATTTTTCGGAGGAGAAAAAGAAAAGAAGCTAAAATGTTGATAAACAATTATTGTCCACGCAAACGGATCCAGCTCGTGATAAGATTAAATCAATCAAAACTTTGAACTGAGTGGGGGAGACCTACTTTGTCCCGCACAAGGCAGTTTGAAGTTCCCAGCACGGACAGCCGTTCTGCCTTGGGCTAGCCCCCCTTTCCCTGCAAGTACAAAAGCTGCAAAAATCGAAGAGCATTTGCCAGCAAAACAATTTCTTCTTTCCTTCTTGCCTGAAGGATAAGAAAATCTGATAAGACGTCAGATGGAAGATCCTCTAAACAGGTACGTAGCCAGGAATTCGGAGGCAGCTGATTTTTTGCTGCCACCACCAGCAGGCTCCTCCCAGGAAGCTCATGATACCCAACTTTTCATCTCTACCCCAAACCACCCAAACGATGCCCTCGACGTGATGTCCCGATGCCTGGAGACTATGCGGATCTGGATGGGGAGGAACAGGCTCAAGCTCAATCCCTCCAAGACTGAGTGGCTGTGGTTTCCATCATCCTGATTTTTGCATCTTGTTCCATCTTTGATGATAGGAGGAGAAATTTTAGCCCCATCAGAGAGGGCCCGCAATCTGGGCGTCCTCCTGGATACGCGGCTTAGTTTAGAAGAACACCTGACCAGGCAACCTGGTAAAAGGGGGTCCTTTTACCATTTCATTTCATTTCATTTTATTGTCTTGTATGCCGCCCACTCCCGGAGGACTTCGGGCGGCTCACAACAGACAAGGGAAGGGGGATAAATAGACAAAGACAACACTTTAAAAAAAGACGCAACATTCACAATTTCTGTGGGCTGGATGTTTCACAACCCCCCGGCCTGCTGGAGCAGCCAGGACTTGGTGGCTTTGCGGAAGGCCGGGAGGGTGTAAGGGTCCGAATCTCCACGGGAGGTCATTCCAGAGGGCTGGAGCTGCAACAGAGAAGGCTCTCCCCCGGGGAGTCGCCAGCCGGCATTGGATGGCAGATGGAATCCGGAGGAGGGACCTAACCTGTGAGATCTATCGGTCTATGGAGAGATAATTGGGAGGTTCACCTGGTACATCAGTTGCGCCCCTTCCTGGATCAGGATGACTCTGTGCACAGTCACTCATGCCCTTGTCCTTTCTCGCCTGGACTACTGTAACGCTCTCTACATGGGGCTGCTCTTGAAGAGCACCCGGAGGCTTCAACTGTCAGAATGCGGCTGCACGGGTTATCATGAGGGCACCTAGGTGCTCCATGTTACACCCCTTTAGGCAGCACTGATGCTGGTTGTCTTCCGGGTGTGATTCAAGTACTAATTATGACCTTTAAAGCGCTCCATGGCTTAGGCCCAGGATACCTGCAAGCCCTGCGAGACACCTACCTGCCACGGTAGCCTCCCACCGTCCAGTGCGATCCCAACAGAGTTGGCCTCCTCAGGGTGCCGTCAGCCAGACAGTGTCGGCTAGCGACCCCCAGGAGGAGAGCCTTCTCTGTGGGAGCGCATTCCTTCTGGAATGAGCTACCCCTGGAGCTTCGTATAATCCCACGACCTCCGGTTCTTCTGACATGCCCTAAAAAGTTGGCTTTTCCAGCAAGCCAGCCTGGCCGGAACAAAACAAAACAAATTATTGATCATGTTAATTTTAAACGATTTTTTTAAAATGTTATTGTTAATCCTAATTGGGTTTGTTTGTGATATTCTATTTAATTTTTTTTTTAACTTTTGTAATACGTGTTTTTAATGTTGTACGCCACCCTGAGTCCTTGGAGGAAGGGCAGCATATAATCCAATTAACCAAACCCAACCAAACCAAGGGACCCTGGAGGTCTTCTAGTTCAACCCCCTGCTTATGCAGGAAACCCATATACCACTTCAGACAAATGGTTATTCAATCTCATCTTAAAAACTTCCAGTGTTGGAGCATTCACAACTTCTGGAGGCAAGTTGCTTCTTTCCTTGATTAGTTTTCCCCCACTGCTTCTTATTCTACCTATTCTACCTAATCAGATGCCTTGGAGGAATAGGTTGACACCCTCTTCTTTGTAGCAGACCTGAGATATCGCACACTGCTATCAAGCTCTCCCCAGTCCTCCTTTTCATTAAACTAGACATACCAGTTCCTGCAATGCTTTCTTCATATATTTACCCTCCAGTCCCCTAATAATCTTTGTTGCTCTTCTCTGCACTCTTTCTAGAGTCTCAACATAATTTTTACATCCTGGCGACCAAAACTGGATTTAGTATTCCAAGTGTAGCCTTACCAAGCTTTATAAAGTAATATTAACATTTCATGTGATCTTGATTCTATCCCTCTGTTTATGCAGCCTAGAACTGTGTTGGCTTTTTTGGCAGCTACTGATCACAGCTGGCTCATATTTAAGTGACTGTTCACTAGGAGACCAAAATCACCCTCACAGTCACCACTATTGAGCAAGGTACTACATACAGTGTACTTGTGCATTTTCGGGTTTGTTTGTCTTGTTTGCCTAAATGTAAACCATACTTCTTTCACCATTGAATTTCATTTTCTTAGATAGTGTCCAATGTTCAAGTCTATCAAGATCTTTCTGGATCTTAAGTCTATCTTCTGCAGGTTGGGAAATTCGTGCTAGCTTGCCGTCATCACCAAATTTGATGAATTCCCCATCTGTCCCCTTGTCCAAATGTTTCATGAAGATGTTTAAGAGTACTGGAGCTTAAACAGAGACTTGGGGTACCCCACTGCATACTTCTCTCCATGTAGATGTAGTTCCATTGAGGACTACATGTTGAACATGGTTTGTGAACTAGTTACAAAAGCAACTGGTGGATTATCATCTACTCTATGTACTTTTATTATTATTATCTACTTGTATTTCTGTTTCCATATTTCTACACTGAGATATAAGTGATTTAGTTTATTTCTTACCATCACTTCATCTCATCAGAGGACTCTCTCCTTTTTTTTTGAGTTGTGAATATGAGAAATCTCTGTACAAATATTTCTCTCTCTATTATTATGAAATTACTTGTTTGTATCTCCCAAATCCTATGGGGCTCCCAAGGCAAAACAATAACCAGACCATGATAGCATGTTAATGTTTTTCCATGAAATTCAACTAGAAGCCCTTACAACTCTGTGAGTATAAACAGTGGTAGATATTACTGTCTATATCTGCCGTGAAAATAGCTGATGAGGCCATGTCAAGTCTGTTCTACTTGGGCACCTTCAAGATCATGTTGCAGACAGGAGACATTTGTATACCAAAAGAAGACTTCTATGGATGATGGTAACATTGATGGCATCACTGTTGACAGTTAATGCCTCAAGTGGCATCCAGGATCACAATGTTCTATGTGAACACCAATGACCTGCTTCATTGAGGATTGCAAATTGAGTGCAGTTGATCAGACAGTAACAAATCCATCTGGTGGATTATCATCTACTCTTATCTACTTTTATTGTTATCTACTACTATTTCTTTTTCCATTTGTATGCATATATATAGTGATTTCATTGATTTTTCCCATCACCTCCCTCCCTCAGAAGTCCTTCAATTTTTTTTAGTTTTAAATATAAAAAATCTTTATACAGATACTTGTCTCTCTATCATTATAAAATTGATCCTTTTGTATCTTCAAATCCTATGGGACTCCAAGGCAATTAATAACCTGACCATGACAGTCTTGTTAATTTTTTCCATGACATTCAAAGTAGAAAGCCGTTAGACCTCTGAGAGTTATAACAGTGGTAGATATTACTCTCTATCTCTGCCTGAAAAACAGCTGATGAAGTCATGTCAGACTGTTCTACTGGGCACCTTCAAGAATCATGTTGCAGACAGGGCCATTTGGCCTTCTGTTAGGAATATAATCTAACGGTTGGGTGGCAATATATAAATCATGTAACAATGTTGTACCTGTTCTTTACATCATACTGTAAAATGTGATTGGTTACTGTTTTCCTCAATCGGCACAAGAGGAGCCAGAATGATTTTTAGCTCTCTGTTTGTTAGATGCTGGGCTGATCTGATCTGAGTGCTTTGGAAGTTGGCTGTTAGAAAGTGCCGTGAGCTATTATAAGTTTTGCAACTGCTAGCAAACTTTGAGTCCCGGACTGTTTGTATGTTTATGGACTATGTTATTTGGATTATCCCTTAACTGAAAGACATTGATGACTGACTGTCTTATCAAGTGTATGACTTGGAATGTTTGATGGACTCTGATACCTCTATTTCCATGAAAGTAAAAGCCTATTTAAACTGCAGTGCCTCTGTATGCTGGTTTGTGTGTTCTCCACACTACTCTCACAATGCTTCTCTGAATGCTTCCATCTATGGATGATGGTAACATTGATGGTATCACTGTTCACAGGAATGCCTCAAGTGGCATGCCAGGATCCTAATATTCAATGTAAACACGATGAGCCTGCTCCTATACATTACACATATCATCAGCTTGGAGACGTTAGCATTGGTAGCATCATTTCTGTGATCTCGCCATTTTCTGATACCCCTGATTTCAGTCGACATCCTTCTCAGGAGGTTCAAGATGGATTTATGTAGGTTCCTAGTTGCTTGATTTTTCCAGCTCTGATTCCAATTGTTGAATTATATGATGCTCAATTTTTTTTCAATCTCAACTATCATAACAAAATCCAGAAACACCCATTTTTGAAAAATAGGATACCTTGATGTATTTTCAATGTAGATCAAAACTCTATTATGACATGTTATAACTAATTCATTCTACGTAGAGAATATAGATTTGTGTATATGATGTACATACAACTAAAATCTGAAGGAACCTTTTAGTTATGATTAATATTTAAATTGCTATTACTGGTAGGAAAATTGTGTTTCTTCGAGAGCTAGGTCTGGAAGATTGGACATGCCATCATCTGAAGCAGACTCTTTTCAATGTGTTATGTAATTTTGTTACAGAATATATTATCAAAGCTACCAGCACATTCTTGCTTTAGTGTTTGCCATCAAGGAGATCAATGAAAATCCTCAGATGCTGCCCAATCACACTGGGCTTTCACATCTACAATAGCAATTTTAGTCCAGGTTGGACTTACCTCGCTTCCATGGGGCTTCCCTTCACCCAGGGCAGATTGATTCCTAACTACAAATGTGGGGTGCCCAGAAATCTGGCTGCTGTCGTTGTGGGCCCTGACATCTGTCTCCATGGTGCAACTATTCTGAGCATCTACAAAGTTCCTCAGGTAAGAGTGAAGACTGACTAGGTTATACTCCTTGCAGACAGCTGGTCATTTGCATTCTTTTAGTGAGATGTTAAGACCACCTGAAGATTTATCTGTGGCCATCAGGGTCACCTGAGTGGTGCAAATGGGTGTGGAGCTTTCTTGGAATTGTTGAGAGGACTGGGCTGTAGATTGGAGGCAGATGATGTTGCATCCCTCCCTCTCTGTTGAGAGATGGCTTTTGACATAGGTAGCCTCTTTGACCCATTTTTCAAACCAGTGGTTCTCTTTGTCCAAAATGTGAACTTTGCTACCTTCAAAAGTGTGGCCTTTTGTCTTCTAAATGGAGATGGACTGATGACTCTAGTCCTGATGTTTTTGTTCTCCTATGTTGTGCTATGTGTTAACTGTCTGCAAGAAATATTTCCCACCATCCAGTCAGAGCTGAAGCAGCATCTTGGATGAGAAGTGAAACGTCTTCAAAGAAAAACCAGAAAGTCCAGTTGCCTTTTGAAAAAGCAACTTTGGGAAAACCATGTCCTGGATGTTTGAGGATCTCCATAGACATTCGGAAATAAATGCAAATATTTGGAGCATGTTTTAGTATGTAAGCTTAAGGACACCCTGTGATTCAATTGTATGTACACATTTTCAGAGGCTCAAACAATCTTTGTTTTTTACTTCCTTTAGCTGACATATGGTTCTGCACCAGTGATGGATAAAGAGACTCAAGCAGTTTTCCTCCAACAAATGTTTCCAAATGAATCCCACCAGCATACGCGCTTTCCAGCTATTGTTGCATCTTAGTGGATCTGGATTGGAGTTCTTGCTGTGAATGATGACAATGGAGAGAAATTTGTCCAGGAGGTTCTTCCCATGTTTTCCCAGCATGGCATCTGCTTTGATTTCATACAAGACTTTCCTTATGTAGCTTTTTACATTGATTATAATCAAGTGATAGATGATGGAGTCCAAATATATCAAGTTCTCATGAACAGCACAGCCAATGTCATAGTCTTATATGGTGAAAGTAGGTCCATAACTTTCTGAGAATGTACTTGCAGTTGGGAGAAGTGGATGATATACCAAGAAGACAAAAATCTGGGTTACAACAGCTCAGACAGAGTACACTTCGATATCCTTTCATAAATCATGGGATATCCATTTCTTGCAAGGTGCTTATCCTTTGCCGTTCACACAAAGGAGATTGAAACTTTCCAAAGTTTCTTGAAGCATAAGTCCAATCAACAACCAGCATGATTATTTTAGGAAAATTTCTGGGAACAGGCATTCAACTGTTTCTTCACCAGTCCTGAAACAGAGAACAAATGTACTGGGCAGGAGAGACTTGAGACCCTTCCCACATCTGTCTTTGAAACACGCATGAGTGGCCAGAGCTATAATATTTACAATGCAGTCCATGCTGTGGCACATGTTTGCAATCTCTGTATTTATCAAAGTCCAGGCAAAGAATATTAGTGAAAGAAAGAAGGCAGCAGTTTCCAAATCAAGTGTTATGGCAGTAAGATCTAAAGCAGAGAACTGCACCATATTTTAGGACAATGATATGATTCTAAAAGCAAATAGACTACTGACTTACTGAATTGGAATATACTACATACAGCACACACACACACCACACACGTGTGGTATGTGTGTATCTAATCTATCTATCTATCTATCTATATATCTATCTATCTATCATCTACCTGCTCATATTAAAATTATAATAGGCATTCTACAAAACTCCTGCAAGAACCTTTTGAATATTCTTCAGTCCATCAAACCAGCTGTCATAAAGATGAGTCTATAAGTAGATGGTAGGAGATCGTTCTCTCCCTCTCCATTACATGCTGGATCAGAGGATTGGTAACCTTTTGTTCTAGAAGATTTGATTGGAATGTTTGCAGTGAATCACACAGACTTTTTTGTATGGCAACTTTTCAAGGCATTTCCTGAAGAAGATGTTCTTCATGAATCTCATCATAGACCTTCTATTAAGGTTCACTTGCATTGCTGTTCTACTCATTATTTCTCACTGCCAGGTTTATTTATGCTCAGAAATCAATTTTTGAAAACTTAATCAGACTCTGCTTTTATGTCACTAAAATCCATGGTTCTATGTTGTTTACTCTAGGAGTCCTTGATAACTCCTGTTTATTCTAGATTGAAACAGAAAATATGTTGGACATATTTAGTAACTGCTACTCTTTATTTTTCCTGAATAATGTGTTAGTAAGTCAGAATGAAGGATGTAGTATGATACAGTGAAAAAGTCCTGATGAAATTGTCAAATTTATGAAGATTGTAATGAAACAAATGTGTTTAAAGAACAGAAGCATCTGCACATTATGCACTTTATCAATACAGATAGTCCCTAAATGCAAAAAAAGTTTGCCTGTTATAATGCCTCCTTTATAACCATTTGTAGGGAATGATCTGTGATACAGTAAAATAACTTGGTGAGGAGGAAATTGAAATTTTGGATCACTTTGGGTCACCTCTGAGATGTTGAATTTCCCCACATCATAGCCAGTCAAAAGAAAGAATTAGAACTACCTGGACCTGATTTATGATTGAATTATCTGAATTATGATTGAACAGAAATAACCTCTAAGTGAGGTGATTATGAGCAATATGTTTGTGTTAGTGTGTGTGTGTGTGTGTGTGTTGAGTATGTATGTATGTATTGTGTGTGGAGATATATATCTATATAGATATATTATATAGATATAAATATATCTATATAGATATATGTTCATACATTTTCATTTCATTGTATTTATTAATTTTGTTCTATACGTTTTTCAAATGATTATTGTATTGTTTGATCCTAATCTACAACTGAAATAAAAGCAAACCAGCAATATCCAGTGTAAATCCATCCTTCCTTTTTTCTTTCCTTCCTTCCTTTCTTCCTTCCTTCCTTCTCTCCCTCCCTCGTTTTATCTCTATCATGTATTACAGCTTCATTCCTTTCTAAGAAGTGTCTCATTCAACAACAGTGTTGGTGAAAAGATCACTTTTAACAAAAATGGATTCATTGGCGGATTTGATATTATCAACTGGATCACATTCCCAAACCAGTCCTTTCGTAGGGTCAAAGCTGGAAGAATAGATCCAACAGCTCCACCTGACAAATTCTTCAATATCTTTCTGGATTCCATTACTTGGCCAATAGGATTTCCTCAGGTTAGATGTATGAATCTTGGTTTCTCTGCCTTCATTTATACAGCATAAAAATGTCACGTTTTTATGGAAAATTCATAGCACTATCTGTAGAAATCCCATGGGGAAAGGAAAAATAAGACCTCTATGAATGTTTACATTTGAAATATTTGGTATAGAAATAACTGTCACAGTTATCCTCATGACCTGTCCTATGGATTATGCCTTGATATGAAGCTGCCCTTGGTGAAAATTCAGAGGTTTTAACTAATGCAGAATGCAGCAGAGCATCTAGTAAATGACTACAAGATTATTTGGCATATGTAATATGACTATTCTGTGTGCTATTGGTGCCAGTCTGCTATGATGTACAATTAAAGGTGTTGGTGTCAACCTTTAAAGCCCTTCATGGCTTCAAACATTATTAATGGAGATCTCATCTCTCCTCACTTATTTCAATCCATTCCAGGCAGACAGAAGGAATGTGATTCAAGTTCCATCAGCCAAAGAATGCTTAAAGCCTATAAAGTGTTCCTTTTATGCTCTAGTACCCTTCAGTGGAACTTCTCTGGAGGTCAAGATGGCCAAAATTCTGCTGGCCTTCAAAACCTGAATCCATGACAAGTTTGGGGCTCTGACTGTGTGAAAAGAAACTCTACATACATTTATGAATGATATAGGTTGAATATTCTTGATTGCTTTGCATTTTAATTGTTATAATGCTTGAACTTTCTATAAAAAGCTTTTTTAATTTCTTGATAGGCACCACCTTTTTCTTTATGTAATGATCCTTGTCAGGCAGGATACAGCAAGGTCAAGAAAGAAGGGGAGTCATTTTGCTGCTATGATTGTCTTCCATGTCCAGAGGGGAAAATATCAAAGGAGAAGGGTAGGGAGATTCATAATATAATGGGGATAAGCATATAGTACCTATAAACAGAAGTGAGATTCAGCCGGTTTGTACTGATTCGGGTGATCTGGTTGTTAACTTTTTGCGCAGTTCGGAGAACTGGCTGAAGTTTTACAAAGGATTGCCTGTAGGACAGAAGATTTGTCTAGAAGGAAAAGCATCCAGAAACCAGTTTGATCATAAGTAATCTGAATATTATGTTCCATATTTCCCACAAGTAGATATTTTTAAATTGGACACTTGTAGCATAAGTACATAAAAAGACTACTTTTATTATTTAGTAGAAACAAATTATATTATCATTGGAATAAATTTGGAGTAGCTGAAATTGCTGTTCACTTGCATTATCCCAACCTTCTGCAGTTACATCTACTATTATTTTCATTTTAGCATTTCTCATGATGTATTGTGATTTAAGATTGGTCTTCACACTTATGAAGACCTGCAGTTGTCTTTTCAAAATTTAGACACTTGGCAACCAGCATGCATTTATGGTGGTTGCAGTGTCCTGGGCTCAAATGATTATCATTTGTGACATCTTCAACTGGCTTCCAACAAGCAAAGTGGATTCACTTAACAACCAAGTTTTCTTAATAACTCTGACAAAATAGGTCATAACATTGGGTACAACTCATTTAATGACTGACTCACTTAGCAACAGAAGTGCTGTTGTAATTGTGGTTGCAAGTTGAGGATTACCTGTGTAGTTCTAATAGATGGTAGTAACAGGATATGATTGATACAATTAAAGAAAGTTGTATAGATCTTTGATAACTGACTCATGGCGGTAGATTGATAGTTTAAATCAGATTTAAGTCTTGGAGTCCCAGTTTCTCAAGTAATTCAATTTTACATAAAAAATTTGAAGGTGAGGCAAGTGGCCGGGATGCCAGGTGAGATACTGCCCCGGCGAGGCTCCATTGATATGATTGACTCACGTTGGGCACGCCCACTAAGTCATGTGTTAAGTCACCTACTCAGCTGGTCATTAGGGACGAAATTGTTGTTAAATTGTTTGAATCATATCATGCTATTATAGTTATACCCATTGGCCCTGAAATGGTCCTGAGGAAAGTGCCAAATTTATGAAGATCAGAATGGACAATTTCAATTGAGAATGAATTAAGGGTTCAGTATGACACTGTCTATAAGCCAGATATACATACATCTCTCTTTTCTTCTTTTCCAGACATGGCTGATTGCTCTCTGTGCCCAGATGATTATTATCCAAACCCTGAAAGAAATGTATGCCTTCCAAAGCAGATTAGCTTTTTATCCTATGAAGAACCCTGGGGATCAGTCTTACTACCCTTTCTCTTGTTTTTGTTTATGAACTTTTGTGCTTAATATTATCATTAAACATAAAGATACTCCTATTGTCAAAGCCAACATCCGGAATCTCACCTACACACTCCTTGTTTCTCTCCTACTTTCCTTCCTTTGTGTGTTTTTATTTAGGGAGACCCAACAAAATTCTGTGTCTCCTTCGTCAACCAGCTTTTGGGCTCATCTTCTCTGTGCAGTTTCTTGTGTATTGTCAAGACCTTTGTAGTGGTTCTAGCATTTATGGCCACCAACCCGGCTCCAAAATGAGGAAATGGGTGGGTGGAAGAATGGTCACTTTTATTCTTTTTTCCTGCTCCCTTGTTCAAACCACTATTGCATAGTATGGTGGACAATTTTTCCACCTTACCCAGATGTGATATGAAGTCAATGTCTGAAGAAGTCATCCTGGAGTGCAATGAGGAATCGATCATGTTCTACTGCGTTTTGGGATTTATGGGCTTCCTGGCTATGATCAGCTTCTCTGCTGCTTTTCTAGCTAGGAAGTTACCTGACAGTTTCAACGAAGCCAAATTCATCACCTTCAGCATGTGGTCTTTTGCAGGTTGGCTTTGCTTTGTTCCAACTTATTTAAGCACTAGGGAAAATATATGTTGGCTGTGGAGATCTTCTCCATGATCTCTCCAGTGCTGGATTATTAGTGTGTATCTTTTTCCCAAGTGTTTTATCATTGTAATTAGACCTGAACTGAACGATAAGCATCAGTTAATGAAAAGAAAATCATAAATCATCCCTCTTTATATGTGTGTCTGATAATTTTAAGCCAGAGAGTATACAGCATGTGCAATTACATAGCGGAATGGGACAGCCAACGTGCCACAGTCATTTGTTACAGTCAACTCATTGTAGGACAACTCACAATGTCCAACTCACCACAGGACAGTTCACTGGGGGCCAATTCAACTATTCAATTTAAATATTGTTAGGAATATAATCTAACGGTTGGGGTGGCAATATACAAATCATACAGCAATGCTGTAACTGTTTCTTTAAAGCATACTGTAAAATGTGATGGTTTGCTGTTTTTCCTCAATCGGCCATAAGAGAGAGCCAGAACTACTGTTAGCTCTCTCTCTGTTCGTTAGATGCTCAGCTGATCTGATCTGAGTGCCGTAAGCTATTGTAAGTTTTGCAACTGCTAACAAACTTTGATTTCTGAACTGATTATATGCTACTGGACTATGTTATTTGGATTATCCCTTAACTGAAAGACATTGAAGACTGATTGTCTCTTCCGTGTATGACTTGGACTGTTTGATGGACTCTGATACCTCTATTTCCATGAAAGTAAAAGCCTATTTAAACTGCAGTGTATCTGTATGCTGATTTGTGTGTTCTCCAACATAACTCGCACAACATTTCTCTGTACCTACTCACTGAACTGAATGAAAAGCATCAGTTAATGAAAAGAAAATCATAAATCATAAATCTTTCTTTACATATGTGGCTGATATTTTTTCCAAGTATACATTTCAGCCAGATTATATAGCAGAATGGGACATGTAGCCTCGGCCAATTTGTTACAGTCAACTCATTGTGGGACAACTCACCAAAGGACAGTTCACCAGGGGGCAAATCAACTATTCAATTTAAATATTTAAAATAATTTTAAAATATTTTAATTTTATCATTCATATTTCATTTTGTTCTTCCTTTCTTAATGAATAATAACCCCAAAGTTCTGATAATTTTAACCCATTCTACCACCACCTTTTTCTCTGTTAGTAAGAATTAGCAATAGCAATAGCTCTTAGACTTATATACCACTTTACAGTTATTTACAGCCCATTCTAAGTGGTTTACAGAGTCAGCATATTGTTCCCAACAATTTTCGGTCCTCATTTACCCACCTCGGAAGGATGGAAGGCTGAGTCAACCTTGAGCCTGGTGAGATTTGAATGGCCAAATTTTAGGTAGCCAGCAGCCAGCAGTCAGGAGAAGTACCCTGCAGTACTGCACTCTAACCATTGTGCCACTGTGGCAATTAGGTCCATTAAGGCAGCCCCTCTATTCCCTCCTCTACCTTTTTGATGACAAAGTTGTCAGTCAGTCCAGATGTGTTGATCTCTCACTTGACGTTTCCAAGTTGATGTCAAGTAATTAAAGTCACCCTTTATTACTGTGGTATGTTTCCTACACACTTTAGTTAACCAACTAGCAAATTATTTTTATTTATTTGGCTATAATTTCTTTCTTTCTTTTCTTTTTCTTGATCAATGCCTATCATAATTTCTTATTTTCTAAATATTATAATATTATAAGCTGGAAGAGTACTGAAGAGTTACTTCACTTCCACAGATAAGCTAGAAGAATGACTTTTCTATGTATACACATACATTTAATGTCTAAGATATACATAAATATAAGACGAAACAGTGAAGGAGATGATGATAAGTTGAGCTAGAAACTTTGGCTATAGTATTGAATTAGACCACTGGATAAATTATGGGAGAAAACTTACAAATGTACAATGTCAACAGGCTATAAGGAAAACTTTTTATAAAATGTTTTACTGTTGGCATTTCCCTTCAGCGAGATTGGTCAAAATGTTTCCAAATTGCTCACCTGAATGTTGGAGATGCAGCTATAACAAGGAACCTTCTACCTTCTACCCTAACCACAACAAGAATCATATTTGCTCAAAATTGGAAGCAGAATAATATCCCTTCAGATGCAATAATGATAAGCAAGGTTCTTAAGTGTGCAGAGATGGATACGTTGACCATGGAACTGAGGTATATATATAAAGGGTGGAGTAGAGGGTATAAAGGGTTGGACCAATGGACACAAAAATACTGTGTAAGAATTGTATTATCTACAACAAATATGACAACATTGTATGTGTGTATGTGTATGTATGTATATATATTTAGTGTCACAACCCCTGGTAAGCCCCAATTATGGGAGAAAGCTAACAGCTTCCATATCTGTCAATCGGCTCGTCACAAGAGTCCATCATTCATATATATATATATATATATATCTATATATATATATATATATATATATATATATATATATTATATATATATATATATATAATAAAATAGTTGGAAGGGACCTTGTAGGTCTCATAGTTCAACCCCCTGCTTAGGCAGGAACCCATATACCAACTTCAGACAAATGGTTATTCAATCTCATCTTAAAAACTTCCAGTGTTGGAGCATTCACAACTTCTGGAGGCAAGTTGCTCTCTCCTTGATAGTTTCCACCCATTGCTTCTTATTCTACACTCAGGTGCCTTGGAGAATAGGTTGACTCCCTCTTCTTTGTAGCAGACCCTGACATATTGCAACACTGCTATCAGCTCTCCCTAGTCCTTCTTTCATTAAACTAGACATATCCAGTTCCTGTAACAATCCTTCATATATTTTACCCTCCAGTCACCTAATCATCTTTGTTACTCTTCTCCGCACTCTTACTAGAGTCTCAACATAATTTTTATATCCTGGCGACCAAAACTGGTTTTAGTATTCCAAGTGCAGCCTTACCAAGCTTTACAAAGTAATATTAACATTTCATGTGATCTTGAGTCTATCCCTCTGTTTATGCAGCCTAGAACTGTGTTGGCTTTTTTGGCAGCTACTGATCAAAGCTGGCTCATATTTAAGTGATTGTCCACTAGGAGACCAAGATCCCCCTCACAGTCACCACTATTGAGCAAGGTATTTCATGTAGTGTACTTGTGCATTTTGGTGTTTTTTTTGTTTTTGTTTTTTTGCCTAATGTAAAACCATACTTCTTTCACCATGAATTTCATTTTCAATACACACATGATAATTATATTATCATTGGAATAAATTTGGAGTAGCTGAAATTGCTGTTCACTTGCATTATCCCAACCTTCTGCAGTTACATCTACTATTATTTTCATTTTAGCATTTCTCAGGATGCTGTATTGTGATTTAAGATTGGTCTTCACACTTATGAAGACCTGCAGTTGTCTTTTCAAGTTTTGTTAACAACTGTGACAAAATAGGTCATAACATTGGGTACAACCTCATTTAATGACGACTCACTTAGCAACAGAAGTGCTATTGTAATTGTGGTTGCAAGTTGAGGATACCTGTGGAGTTCTAATAGATGGTAGTAACAGGATATGGTTGGTACAATTAAAGAAAGTTGTGTAGAACTTTGATACCTGACTCATGGAGGTGGATTAGATGAGTTTAAATCAGATTTAAATCCAAGTGTCTTGGAGTCCCAGTTTCTCAAGCAATTAATTCCATTTTGCATAAAAAATTTGAAGGTGAGGCAAGTGGCCAGGATGCCAGGTGAGATGCCGCCTGAGGCGAGGCTCCATTGATGTGGTTGAGTCACATGGGCATGCCACTAAGTCACATGTTAAGTCACCTACTCAGCTGGTCATTAGGGACGATAACTGTTTGTTAAATTGTTTGAATCATACCACTGCTATTATAGTTATACCCAATGGCCCTGAAATGGCCCTGATGAAGATCAGAATGGACAATTTCAATTGAGAATGAATTAAGGGTTCAGTATGAAACTGTCTATAAACCAGATTTATGTACATCTCTCTTTTCTTCTTTTCCAGACATGGCTGATGCTCTCTGTGCCCAGATGGTTATTATCCAAACCCTGAAAGAAATGTATGCCTTCCAAAGTAGATTAGCTTTTTATCCTATGAAGAACCCCTGGGGATCAGTCTTACTGCCCTTTCTCTTTGTTTTTGTTTTATGACCACTTTGGTGCTTAACATTATCATTAAACATAAAGATACTCCTATTGTCAAAGCCAACAACCGGAATCTCACCTACATGCTTCTTGTTTCTCTCCTACTTTCCTTCCTTTGTGTGTTTTTATTTATTGGGAGACCCAACAAAATTCTGTGTCTCCTTCGTCAACCAGCTTTTGGGCTCATCTTCTCTGTGGCAGTTTCTTGTGTATTGTCCAAGACCTTTGTAGTGGTTCTAGCATTTATGGCCACCAAACCTGGCTCCAAAATGAGGAAATGGGTGGGTGGA